>NW_028147431.1:1794957-1820058 GCF_008360975.1 Lichenostomus cassidix
ATAATAGCGGGAATGGGGAAATCGTGAGGGGAAAAGAGCGAGAGGGAATAATAGCGGGAATGGTGCCGGGATGGGGAAGATCGTGAGGGGAAAAGAGCGAGAGGGGATAAAGGGAATAATAGCGGGAATGACAAATCGTGAGGGGAAAAGAGCGAGAGGGAATAATATTGGGAATAATACCGGGAATGGCGCCGGGCTGGGGAAATCGTGAGGGGAAAAGAGCGAGAGGGAAAAATACCGGGAATAATAGCGGGAATGGTGCCGGGGTGGGGAAGATCGTGAGGGGAAAAAATGGCGGGAGAGGGTTGGAAATAATAATGGGAATAATACCGGGAATGACAGCGGGAATGGGCAAATCGTGAGGGGAAAAGAGCGAGAGGGAATAACAGGAATAATAGCGGGAATGGGGAAATCGTGAGGGGAAAAGAGCGAGAGGGAATCCCGGGAATAATAGCGGGAATGGGCAAATCGTGAGGGGAAAACATTGTGGAGGAGCTTCAGGAATGGCGGCGGGATGGGGAAGATCGTGAGGGGAAAAGACGGCGGGAGAGATTTGGGAATAAAAGTGGGAATAAACCGGGAATGGCAAATCGTGAGGGGAAAAGAGCGAGAGGGAATAACAGGAATAATCCCGGAATGGGCAAATCGTGAGGGGAAAACATTGTGGAGGAGCTTCGGGAATGGCAGCGGGATGGGGAAGATCGTGAGGGGAAAAGACGGCGGGGGAGATTTGGGAATAAACCGAGAATGGGCAAATCGTGAGGGGAAAAGAGCGAGAGGGAATAACAGGAATAATAGCGGGAATGGGGAAATCGTGAGGGGAAAAGAGCGAGAGGGAATAATAGCGGGAATGGTGCCGGGCTGGGGAAGATCGTGAGGGGAAAAGAGCGAGAGGGGATAAAGGGAATAATAGCGGGAATGGGGAAATCGTGAGGGGAAAAACCCGAGAGGGAATTTCGGGAATAATAGCGGGAATGGGGAAATCGTGAGGGGAAAAAATGGCGGGAGAGGTTTGGGAATAATAGTGTGAATAATACCAGGAATAGCGCTGGGATGGGAAAGATTCTGAGGGGAAAAATGGTGAGAGAGATTTGGGAATAATAGTGGGAATAATATCAGGAATAATACCAGGGGTAATAGTGGGAATAATGGGAATAATACTAGGAATAATAGTGGGAATAATAGTGAGAATAATACTGGGAATCATACCTGGAATGGGGCTGGGATGGGAAAGATTGTGAGGGGAAAAAATGGTGGGAGAGATCTGGGAATAATGGGAATAATATCGGGGAAAAATAGTGGGAAAAATAATGGTGGGAATAATAGTGGGAATGGCTATTAATAGTTAATAGTACTAATAATATTAGTAGTAGTGGGAATAATAGCAGGAAGGGCAAATTGTGAGGGGAAAAAATGGTGAGAGAGGTTTGGGAATAATATTGAGAATAATAGTGGGAATAATAGTGGGAATAATATGGGGAATAATAGTGGGAATAATAGCGGGAATAGCAAATTGTGAGGGGAAAAAATGGTGGGAGAGGTTTGGGAATAATAGTGGGAATAATAGTGGGAATAATAGTGGGAATAATACCAGGAATAGCGCTTTTTTTCCTTTTTTCCCCCATTTATCCCCAATTTTTGGCAACCAAACCCCAATTTTTGGGGTGTTAACACCGAATTTGGGGTGGCCACGCCCCTCACCTGTTAGCCACGCCCCCAGGTGTTGCTCAAGGTGATTTTTCCCACCTTTTTTCCCTCATTTATCCCCAATTTTTGGCAACCAAACCCCAATTTTTGGCAACCAAACCCCCATTTTTGGGGTGTTAACCCCAAATTTGGGGTGACCACGCCCACATTTGGGTGGCCACGCCCCTCAGCTGCTGGCCACGCCCCCCAGGTGTGTCGCAGGTGATGGCAGGAGGTGTCACTGGAAGTGTTTCTGTTGCTCTTCACCCTCTGGTGATCCTAAATATTTCTGACCATTGGATCAGGTTGAGATCCCAGGAGGGACGGAATGGACAAGGTAAGGGAAATTCCCAAAATTTTCCCAAAATTTCCCCAAAATTTCCCAAAATTTTCCCAAAATCTGGCTTGAAATTGTCAAAAAATGCATGAAAATCCCATGAAAATGGCCCAAAATACACCTGAAATATCCCCCAAATTTCCCCCAAATTTCCCCAAAATTTCGCTTGAAATCGTCAAAAAAAGCATGAAAATCCCATGAAAATGGCCCAAAATACACCCAAAATACACCTGAAAATTTCCTGAAAATTTCCCAAAAATTTCCCAAAAATTTCCCAAAAATTTCCCAAAAATTTCCCAAAAATTTCCCAAAAATTTCCCAAAAATTTCCCAAAAATTTCCCAAAATTTTCCCAAAATTTTCCCAAAAATTTCCCAAAATATTCCCAAAATATTCCCAAAATCTGGTGTGAAATCATAAAAAATACATGAAAATCCCATAAAAATAGCCCAAAGTACATCCAGAATCCACCTGAAATTTCCCCAAAATTTTCCCCAAAATTTTCCCAAAATTTTCCCCAAATTTTCCCCAAATTTTCCACCCCCACCCCAAACTCTTCAGATCCCCAAAACCTCCACTGGACCCATTCACCCCCAAAATTCTCCCCCAAAACCCCCAAAATCCCCAAAATTTCCCCAAATCAATTCCCCCCAATTTCCCCAATCCTCCAAAATCCCCAAAACCTCCAATCCCCCAAATTTAAATCCCCAAATTCTCCCAAATTCCCACCAAAACTTCAAAATCCCCAAATTTCCCCAAACTCCAAATTTCCCCAAAACTCCCCAACCCAGATTTCATCTCACAAAACCCAATATTTTTCCCAAAATCTCACTTCAAACTCCCCAACTTAATTTACCCCCTCACTATTTACCCCAAATCCTCAAAATCCCCAAATTTAAAATCCCCAAATTCTCTTAAATCCCCAAACACCCCAAATGACCCCAAAATTCCCAAATTTTCCCACAATTTCCAATTCTACAATTCCCCCCAAACTCTTCAAATTTCAAATTTCCCAAAATCCCCCAAATATCTCTCCCAAAATCCCCAAATCATCCCAAAAAATCCCAATTCCCACAAACTCCCAAACCTCAACCAAAATCCTCAAAATTTCAAAACTCCCACTCCAATTCCCCCAAAATTCTCCACCCACTAAAACCTCCCAAATCCCCCAAACCCCAAACCTCCAAACCCCCAAATTCCCCAAAATCCCCCCCAAATTTCCCCAAATTCCCCAAAAACCTCCCCAAATCCCCCAATTTCCCCCCAAAATCCCCAAAATCCCCAACTCCCCCCAAAATCACAAAAACCTCAACCCCCCAAATTCTCCCCAAACCCCAAACCTCCCCAACCAAACCCAAAATCCCCCAAATTCCAGATTTCCCCAAACCCCCCAAATCTCACCCCAAAATCCCCCAAACTCCCCAAAATCCCCAAAATTCTTTCCCCTCTGCAGTGATCGGGGCTCTGATCGGGCGGCAGGAAGGGAGGAACATCGAGGTGATGAACTCCTTCGAGCTGCTGGCGCACGGAGCTGGGAGCAACCTGCTCATCGACAAGGAGTACTACTACACCAAGGAGGAGCAGTGTGAGCGGAAATTCGGGAATTTTGGGCATTTTGGGGAAAATTTGGGATGTCCTGGAAAAAATCTGGGGGAGTTTGGGGTGATTTGGAGTGAATTTGGGGGAATTTTGAGCGAATTTCGGGTGAATTTGAGGTGATTTTTGAGGAAGTCGGGAGGATTTTGAGGGGAGTTTGAGGGATTTTTGGAGGGATTTTGGGAATTTTGGGGACTTTTCGGTTTCCTGGATAATTTTGGGATGGTTTGAGTGGAATTTTGGTAGGATTTGAGTGGAATTTGGGTGGATTTTGGGGAAATTTTGGGGAGTTTTGGGGATTTTGGGGACCTGGGAGCAACCTGCTCATCAACAAGGAGTACTACTACACCAAGGAGGAGCAGTGTGAGCCCAAATCCCAAAATTTTGGGAAGTTTGGGAATTTTGGGAAAAATTTTGTGGGATTTGGAGCAAGTTTGGGGTGATTTGGAGCAAATTTGGGGGAATTTTGAGCGAATTTTGGGTGAATTTGAGGTGATTTTTGAGGAAATCGAGAGGCGTTTGAGAGGATTTTGAGGGATTTTCAGGGAGATTTGGAGGGATTTTGGGAATTTTGGGGATTTTTGGGGTTCCTGAATAATTTTTGGGATGGTTTGAGTGGAATTTTGGGAGAATTTGGGTGGAATTTGGGTGGATTTTGGGGGATTTTGGGGAGATTTGGAGTGGAATTTGGGGGATTTTGGGGAAATTTTGGGGAGTTTTGGGGATTTTGGGGAGCTGGGAGCAACCTGCTCATTGCCAAGGAGTACTACTACACCAAGGAGGAGCAGTGTGAGGAGAAATTTGGGAATTTTGGGGATTTTGGGGAAAATTTTGGGGCATTTGGAGCAAGTTTGGGATGATTTGGAGCGAATTTGGGGGAATTTTGAGCGAATTTCGGGTGAATTTGAGGTGATTTTTGAGGAAGTCGGGAGGATTTTGAGAGGATTTTGAGGGGAGTTTGGTGGATTTTGGGGAGATTTTGAGGGATTTTTGGGAATTTTGGGGATTTTTGGGGTTCCTGGAAAATTTTGGGATGGTTTGAGTGGAATTTGGGTGGAATTTGGGTGGATTTTGGGGAGATTTGGAGTGAAATTTGGGGATTTTGGGGAGCTGGGAGCAACCTGCTCATCGACAAGGAGTACTGCTACACCAAGGAGGAGCAGTGTGAGCGGAAATTTGGGAATTTTGGGGATTTTGGGGAAAATTTTGGGGGATTTGGAGCAAGTTTGGGGTGATTTGGAGTGAATTTGGGGGAATTTTGAGCGAATTTTGAGGGAATTTGAGGTGATTTTTGAGGAAGTCGGGAGGATTTGGAGGTGATTTTGAGAGGAGTTTGGGGAGATTTTGAGGGATTTTTGGGAATTTTGGGGATTTTTGGGGTTCCTGGGTAATTTTGGGATGGTTTGAGTTGAATTTTGGGTGGATTTGGGTGGAATTTGGGTGGATTTTGGGGGATTTTGGGGAAATTTTGGGGAGTTTGAGGGGATTTTGGGGAGCTGGGAGCAACCTGCTCATCGACAAGGAGTACTACTACACCAAGGAGGAGCAGTGTGAGGGGAATTTGGGAATTTTGGGGGAAAATTTGGGAAGTTTGGGAATTCTGGAAAAAATTTGGGATGATTTGGGTGGAGTTTGAGGGAGTTTGGAGTGAATTTGGGGGAATTTAGAGTGAATTTCAGGTGAATTTTTGAGAGGATTTTGAGAGGATTTGGAGGTGATTTTGAGAGGATTTTCAGGGAGATTTTGAGGGATTTTTGGGAATTTTGGGAATTTTTGGGTTTCCTGGATAATTTTTGGGATGGTTTGAGTGGATTTTGGGAGGATTTGAGTGGAATTTGGGGGATTTTTGAGGCACCCTAATTCCCAGATTTTTTTAGGGAATTAATTCCCAATTTTTTCAGGAATTTAACCTAATTTTTTTCCCCAAAATTCCCATTTTTTCCCCCAAAACTCCAGCAGGTTTTCAACAATTCAGACTTTTCAGTGTCTCAATTTGGGATTAATTCCTAATTTTTTCCCCAAAAAGTCCTCATTTTTTGGCTCAAATTCCCAGATTTTTTTAGGAATTAATTCCCAATTTTTTCAGGACTTTAACCCAATTTTTTTCCCCAAAATTCCCATTTTTCCCCCCAAAGTCAAGCAGGTTTTCAAGGATCTGGAGTTCCTGAGGTCTCAATTTGGGATAAATTCCCATTTTTTTGGGTCAAATTCCCAGATTTTTTTAGGAATTAATTCCCAATTTTTCAGGAGTTTAATCCAACTTTTTCCCCAAAATTCCCATTTTTTGAGGGATAAATTCCCTTTTTTTTGCTGCTAAATTCCCATTTTTTGGGCTCAAATTCCCAGATTTTTTAGGGAATTAATTCCCAATTTTTTCAGGACTTTAATCCAACTTTTTCCCCAAAATTCCCATTTTTTGAGGGATAAATTCCCATTTTTTGGGGGTAAATTCCCATTTTTTTGGTTCAAATTCCCAGATTTTTTAGGAATTAATTCCCAATTTTTCCAGGAGTTTAACCCAATTTTTTTCCCAAAATTCCCATTTTTTTGCTGCTAATTTCCCTTTTTTTGGGATAAATTCCCCATTTTTTGGCTCAAATTCCCAGAATTTTTTAGGAATTAATTCCCAATTTTTTCAGGACTTTAATCCCAATTTTTTTCCCCAAAATTCCCATTTTTTTGGGGTAAATTCCCATTTTTTTGCTGCTAATTTCCCATTTTTTTGGGGTAAATTCCCCATTTTTGGCTCAAATTCCCAGATTTTTTAGGGAATTAATTCCCAATTTTTTCAGGACTTTAACCCAATTTTTCCAGGACTTTAATCCCAATTTTTCCCCCAAAATTCCCATTTTTTCCCCCCAAAGTCAAGCAGGTTTTCAAGGATTTGGAGTTCCTGGGTTGGTACACCACAGGAGGACCTCCTGAGCCTGCAGACATCCAGGTGCACAAACAGGTAAGGAAATCCCCAAATTTGGGGGAATTTTGGGGAATTTTGGGGAAATTTTGGGGAATTTGGGAAATTTAGGGGATTTTTGGGGTGAAATTTCCTTATTTTTAGTGGATTTTTTGTTGGTTTTGGGGTATTTTTGGGGTGTTTTTTGGTGTATTTTTGTGGTTTTTTTGTGTGTTTTTTGGGTTTTTTTTTGTGTGTTTTTGGTGTATTTTTGGGGGTTTTTTGTGTATTTTTTGGGGGTTTTTTGTGTATTTTTGGGGGTTTTTTTGAGTTTTTTGCTGGGTATTTTTGGGGTTTTTTAGGTTTATTTGGGGTTTTTGGGGCTACTTTTTGGGGTATTTTTTGGTGTATTTTTGTGGTTTTTTTGTGGTTTTTTTGTGGTTTTTTTGTGTGTTTTTTGTGGTTTTTTTTTGTGGTTTTTTTGTGTTTTGGGGTTTTGGGGTTTGGGGGGTTTTGGAGTATTTTTTGGGGTTTTTTTGGGGTTTTTTTGGGTTTTTTTGGGGGTTTTTGGGGTATTTTTGTGGGTATTTTTTGGGGTATTTTTTTTGGTATTTGTTTTTTGTGTGTTTTTTGTGTGTTTTTTGTGTGTTTTTTGTGTGTTTTTTGTGTGTTTTTTGTGTGTTTTTTGTGTGTTTTTTGTGTGTTTTTTGTGTGTTTTTTGTGTGTTTTTTGTGTGTTTTTTGTGTGTTTTTTGTGTGTTTTTGGTGTGTTTTTGGTGTGTTTTTGGTGTGTTTTTGGTGGGTTTTTGGTGGGTTTTTGGTGGGTTTTTGGTGGGTTTTTGGTGGGTTTTTTGGGGTTCTTTTGGTATCTTTTCCTGTTCTTTTGCTATTTTTTTGGGGTTTTTTTGGGTTTTTTTGTTTTTTGGTTTTTTTAGGTATTTTTTGGGATATTTTTTGGGGTATTTTTTGTATTTTTTTGGGTTTTTTCACCCCAATTTTCTCCTTTTCCAGGTGTGTGAGATCATCGAGAGCCCTTTGTTCCTCAAGCTCAACCCAATGACCAAACACACCGATGTGAGTTTGGGGAGAAATCCCCAATTTTTGGGCAAAAATAGGAAATTTTGGGGGCAAACTTGGAATTTGGAGGGAAAAATCCCCAATTTTTAGGGTTAAATCGCTAATTTTTGGGGGCAAATTGCAAATTTTTTGGGGAAAATCCTCCAATTTTTGGGAAAAATCTCCAATTTTGGGGAAAAACTCTCAATTTTGGGGGAAAATCCCCAATTTTGGGGGGAAAATCATCCATTTTTGGGGTCAAATTGCAAATTTTTGGGGCCAAATTCCCCAATTTTTGAGGGAAAATCCTCAATTTTGGGTCAAAATCCCAAATTTTTGGGGAAAACTGGCAAATTTTTTGGAAAAATCCCCAAAGTTTTGGGACAAAATACCAAATTTTTGGGTCCAAATTGCAGATTTTTTGGGGAAAAATCCTCAATTTGGAGGAAAAATCCTCAATTTTGGGAAAATCCTCCAATTTTTGGGAAAAATCTCCAATTTTGGGGTCAAATTGCAAAATTTTTGGGGAAAAACTCTCAATTTTGGGGGAAAATCCCCAATTTTGGAAGGAAAATCCTCAATTTTTGGGGTCAAATTGCCCAATTTTGGGGGAAAATCCCCAATTTTGGGCAAAAATCTGAAATTTTGGGGTCAAACTCGGAATTTGGGGGGAAAAATCCCAAATTTTTGGGGTTAAATTGCTAATTTTTGGGACAAAATCCCAAATTTTTTGGGAAAAATTTTCAATTTGGAGGGAAATATCCCAAATTTTTGGGGTTAAATTGCTAATTTTTGGGATAAAATAGCAAATTTTTGGGTCCAAATTGCAAATTTTTTGGGGAAAAATCCTCAATTTTGGGAAAAATCTCCAATTTTGGGGTCAAATTGCAAAATTTTTGGGGAAAAACTCTTGATTTTGAGGGAAAAATCCTAAATTTTTGGAGTCAAATTGCAAATTTTTGGGGGGAAAAATCCTCAATTTGGAGGGAAAATCCCCAATTTTGGGTCAAAATCTCCAATTTTTGGGTAAAATCTCCAATTTTTGGGATCAAATCCCCAAATTTGGGGTTAAATTCTCCAATTTTGGGTGCAAAATCTCCAATTTTGGGTGAAAATCTCCAATTTTTGGGGTCAAAGCTCCAATTTTGGGGGGAAAATCCTCAATTTTGGAGGCAAAATCTCCAATTTTGGGGTCAAAATCCTCAGGTTTTTTTTGGAAAATCCCCAATTTTTGGGGTCAAATTCCCAATTTTGAGGCAAAATCTCCAATTTTTGGGGTCAAAGCTCCAATTTTGGGATCAAAATCCCCAATTTTTGGTGCAAAATCCCCAATTTTTAAGGCAAAATCCCCAATTTTTTTGGAAAATTTCCAATTTTTGGGATCAAATCTCCAATTTTGGAGTCAAATCCCCAATTTTTGAGGCAAAATCCCCAAGTTTTGGGGAAAATCCCTAATTTTGGGTCAAATTCTCTTAATTTTGAAGTCAAATCTCCAATTTTTGGGATCAAAATCCCCAAATTTGGGTCAAATTCTCTTAATTTTGATGTCAAATTCTCCAATTTTGGGGTCAAAATCCCCAGTTTTGGGTGCAAAATCCCCAAATTTAAGGCAAAATTCCCAGTTTTTGGGTGCAAAATCCCCAATTTTTAAGGCAAAATCCCCAATTTTTTTGGAAAATCTCTAATTTTTGGGATCAAATCTCCAATTTTGGGGTCAAAATCCCCAATTTTTAAGGCAAAATCCCCAATTTTTAAGGCAAAATCCCCAAATTTTGGGAAAATCGCCAATTTTTGGGTCAAATGCCCAACTTTAGGGATTTCAGGACCCCAAAATTTGGGATTTTCACCCCAATTTTGGTTCTTTTTCAGCTGCCAGTGAGTGTTTTTGAGTCTGTGATCGACATCATCAACGGAGAGGTGAGTTTGGGGAATTTTTGGGGATTTTGGGGAATTTTTGGGATGAATTTGGGGTGAATTTTGGGTGGGATTTGGGTGGAATTCAGCCAAAATTTCCCCATTTTTGAGGCATTTTAGGGCATTTTTTGGGCATATTTTGGGACATTTTAGGGACATTTTTAGGGCATTTTAGGGACATTTTTAGGGCATTTTTGGGATATTTTTAGGACTTTTTTGTGGCATTTTTGGGACATTTTTGTGGAATTTTTTTGGCATTTTTGGGGCATTTTTGGGACATTTTTAGGGCATTTTAGGGACGTTTTTGGGGCATTTTTGGGACTTTTTGGGGACATTTTTGTGGAATATTTTTGGCATTTTAGGGACACTTTTGGGACATTGTTGGGGCATTTTAGGGACATTTTTGTGGATTTTTTTTGCATTTTGGGGAGATTTTTGAGGCATTTTAGGGACATTTTTGGGGCATTTTGTGGAATTTTTTTGGATATTTTTTGGGACATTTTGGTGGCATTTTTAGGACATTTTTGGGGCATTTTTTGAGGATTTTTGGGACATTTTTGGGGCATTTTAGGACATTTTTAGGGCATTTTTGGGGCATTTTAGTGACATTTTTTGCTTCACCCAAATCCGATTTTCTCAGGGTTTTTTTTACCGAATTCCCCAAAATTTTGGGGACATTTTGGGGACATTTTCTGACGTTTTTCCCCCCAAATTTGGAGGCCACCATGCTGTTTGCTGAGCTGCCCTACACCTTGGCCACCGAGGAGGCAGAGAGGATTGGAGTTGATCATGTGGCGAGAATGACAGCGACGGGGGGAGGAGAGAACAGCACAGGTGAGCCCAAAAAACAGCCCAAAAATGGGGGAAAAACTCCCAAAAAATGTGGGGGAGAAGCACAAAAATTCACCCCAAAAAACCCTAAAAATTTCCACCAAAAAACCCCAAAAATCGCCCCAAAAATTGCCCAAAAAAACTCCAAAAATTGCCCAAAAAACCCCAGAAAATTGGTCTAAAAAACCCCAAAAATTGCCCTAAAAAAACCCAAAAATTGCCAAAAAAATCCCCAAAATTGCCCTAAAAAAACCCAAAAATTTCCACAAAAAACCCCAAAATTGCCCAAAAAACCCTAAAAATTTCCACCAAAAACCCCAAAATTCACCCCAAAAACCCCAAAATCCTCTTGAGGAAAGTTCAGAAATCCTCACTGAATGACAGCGACAGGGGGAGGAGAGAACAGCACAGGTGAGCCAAAAACAGCCCAAAAATGGGGGAAAAACTCCCAAAAAATGGGGTAAAAACACCTAAAAAGTTGGCCCAAAAACAGCCAAAAATTGGGGTAAAAACAGCCAAAAAATGGGGTAAAAACACCCAAAAAATGGGGGAAAAACAGCCAAAAATTGGGGTAAAAACAGCCAAAAAATGGGGTAAAAACACCTGAAAAATTGGCCCAAAAACAGCCAAAAATTGGGGTAAAAACAGCCAAAAAATGGGGTAAAAACAGCCAAAAAATGGGGTAAAAACACCCAAAAAATGGGGGAAAAACAGCCAAAAATTGGGGTAAAAACAGCCAAAAAATGGGGTAAAAACACCTGAAAAATTGGCCCAAAAACAGCCAAAAAATGGGGTAAAAACAGCCAAAAAATGGGGTAAAAACAGCCAAAAAATGGGGTAAAAACACCCAAAAAATGGGGGAAAAACAGCCAAAAAATGTGGGGGAGAAGCACAAAAATTCACCCCAAAAAACCCTAAAAATTTCCACCAAAAAACCCAAAAATCGCCCCAAAAAACCCCAAAAATTGCCCTAAAAAACCCACAAATTGGTCTACAAAACCCCCAAAAATTGCCCTTAAAAACCTAAAAAATTTCCCTAATAAACCTTAAAAATTGCCCAAAAAAACCTAAAAAATTGCCCTAAAAAAACCCCAAAAATTGCCCAAAAAACCCCCAAAAATTCCCCTAAAAAACCCCAAAAATTGCCCTACAAAACCCCAAAAAATTGGTCTAAAAAACCTCAAAAATTGGTCTAAAATTGTCAAAAATGGTCCTAAAAAAACCTCAAAAATTGCCCTAAAAAACCCCCAAAAGTTGCCCTAAAAAAACCCAAAAATTGCCCAAAAATTGCCCAAAAAATCCCCAAAAATTGCCCAAAAAAACCCCAAAAATTGCCCTAAAAAAACCCAAAAATTGCCCTAAAAACCCCAAAATTCCCCTTGAGGAAAGCTGAGAAATCCTCACTGAATGACAGCGACGGGGGGAGGAGAGAACAGCACAGGTGAGCCAAAAACAGCCCAAAAATGGGGGAAAAACTCCCAAAAAATGGGGGAAAAACAGCCAAAAAATTGGCCCAAAAACAGCCAAAAAATGGGGTAAAAACAGCCAAAAAATGGGGGAAAAACAGCCAAAAAATGTGGGGGAGAAGCACAAAAATTCACCCCAAAAAACCCTAAAAATTTCCACCAAAAACCCCAAAAATCGCCCCAAAAAACCCAAAAATTGCCCAAAAAACCCTCAAAAATTGGTCTAAAAAAACCCAAAATTGCTCTAAAAAACCTCAAAAATTGGTCTAAAAAAACCCAAAAATTGCCCTAAAAAACCTAAAAAATTTACCTAATAAACCCTAAAAATTGCCCAAAAAAACCCCAAAAATTGGTCTAAAATTGTCAAAAATTGCCCTAAAAAACCCTAAAAATTTCCACAAAAAACCCCAAAATTGCCCAAAAAACCCTAAAAATTTCCACCAAAAACCCCAAAATTCACCCCAAAAAACCCCAAAATCCCCTTGAGGAAAGTTCAGAAATCCTCACTGAATGACAGCGACGGGGGGAGGAGAGAACAGCACAGGTGAGCCAAAAACAGCCCAAAAATGGGGGAAAAACTCCCAAAAAATGGGTTTGGAAAATTGCAAAAATGTTTGGTGAAAGGCAGAAAAAATTGCCCTAAAAAACGCCAAAAATTGCCCTAAAAAAACTAAAAAATTGTCCTAATAAACCCCCAAAATTGCCATAAAAACCCAAAAAATTCCCCTAAAAAACTTCAAAAATTGGTCTAAAAAAACCCCCAAAATTGCCCCAAAAAACCTCAAAAATTGGTCTAAAAAACCCCAAAAATTGCCCTAGAAAACCTCAAAAGTTGCCGTAAAAAAACCCAAAAATTGCCCTAAAAAACCCCAAAAATTGCCCCAAAAAACCTCAAAAATTGGTCTAAAAATGTCCGAAATTGCCCTAGAAAACCAAAAAAATTGCCCAAAAAACCCTCAAAAATTGGTCTACAAAACCCCAAAAATTGCCCTAAAAAAACTCAAAAATTGGTCTAAAATTGTCAAAAATTGCCCTAAAATCCCCTAAAAATTTCCACAAAAAACCCCAAAATTGCCCCAAAAAACCCTAAAAATTTCCACCAAAAATCCTAAAAATTCACCCCAAAAACCCCTAAAAATTTCCACCAAAAACCCCAAAATTCACCCCAAAAAACCCCAAAATCCCCTTGAGGAAAGCTGAGAAATCCTCACTGAATGACAGCGACGGGGGGAGGAGAGAACAGCACAGGTGAGCTGAAAACAGCCCAAAAATGGGGGAAAAACTCCCAAAAAATGGGGTAAAAACACCTAAAAAATTGGCCCAAAAACACCCCAAAAATGGGGTAAAAACACCCAAAAAATGGGGTAAAAACAGCCAAAAAATGGGGTAAAAACACCCAAAAATGGGGGAAAAACAGCCAAAAAATGGGGTAAAAACAGCCCAAAAATGGGGGAAAAACACCCAAAAATGGGGGAAAAACAGCCAAAAAATGTGGGGGAGAAGCACAAAAATTCACCCCAAAAAACCCTAAAAATTTCCACCAAAAACCCCAAAAATCGCCCCAAAAAACCCCAAAAATTGCCCTAAAAAACCCCAAAAATTGCCCTAAAAAACCCTAAAAATTTCCACCAAAAAACCCCTAAAAAACTTCCACCAAAAACCCCAAAATTCACCCCAAAAAACCCTAAAAATTTCCACCAAAAATCCTAAAAATTGCCTCAAAAAACCCTAAAAATTTCCACTAAAAACCCCAAAATTCACCCCAAAAAACTCTAAATATTTCCACCAAAAAACTCCAAATTTGCCCCAAAAAACCAAAAATTTTAATTTTCTTTTGGGTTTTGGAATCTGTTTTACCTTTGGGACTATTTGGGTTTTTAATGGGATTTTGTTTTTGGTGGTTTTGGGGTTTTAGGGGGACTTAGGGTTTTAAAGTTGATTTTAGGGGAAATTTTAAATTTTCTTTTGATTTTTTTTCGTGGAAAATCCCAATTTTTTCCCTTTTTTTGGGTTATTTTCATGCGATTTTTTGGGGTTTTTTCATGGGATTTTTTGGGGTTTTTTTGGGGATTTGGGATTTTCTTAAAGGTGGTTTTAGGAGAAAATTTGAATTTTCTTTTGAGTTTTTTGGTGGAAAATCCCAAATTTTCCCCCTTTTTTTGGGTTATTTTCATGGGATTTTTTGGGGGTTTTTGGTGGATTTTTTTGGGGTTTTTTTGGGGGGACTTAGGGTTTTTTTAAAGTTGATTTTAGGGGAAATTTTAAATTTTCTTTGGGGTTTATTGGGGGAAAATTTCTGGGTTTCTTTACCTTTTTTGGGGCTATTTTGGGCTTTTTCATGGGATTTTTTGGGGGTTTTTTTAGGGGAATTTTTTGGGGTTTTTTTTGGGGATTTAGGGTTTTTTTTTAAAGATGATTTTAAGGGAAATTTTTAATTTTCTTTTGATTTTTTTGGGGGGAAAATCTGGTTTTTTCCCTTTTTTTGGGGCTATTTTGGGCTTTTTTATGGGATTTTTTTGGGGTTTTTTTAGGGAATTTTTTCTGGGTGTTTTTAGGATTCCCAAACTCCCCAAATAACCCCAAAATTTCCCAAATTTTCCCCAAAAAAGTGGCAGAACACCTGATAGCTCAGCACAGCGCCATCAAGATGCTGCACAGCAGAGTTCGGCTCATCCTGGAGTACGTCAGAGCAGCTGAGAGTGGTGAGTGAAAAATGGGAAAAATACCAATTTTTTGGGGTTTTTCATGAATTTTTGGGGTTCCTGAAATTTTTGGGATTTTTAAAAAAAATTTGGGATTTTTTTCTGGATTTTTTGGGGTTTTTTCATGATTTTTTGGGTTTTTTCCTGATTTTTTGGGGTTTTTTTCCTCAAATTTTATGGATTTTTAATCTTATTTTTTGGTTTTGTTCAAAATTTTTTGGGTTTTTTTCTGAAATTTTTGGGGTTTTTCTCATGATTCTTTGGGGTTTTTCCTGAAATTTGGGGTTCCTGAAATTTTGGGATTTTCGGTTTTTTTGGGTTTTTCCTGATTTTTTGGGGTTTTTCCTGATTTTTTGGGGTTTTTCCTGATTTTTTGGGGTTTTTTTCCTCAAATATTATGGATTTTTAATGAAATTTTTGGGGTTTTTTCATCATTTTTTGGGTTTTTTTCAGTATTTTTTTGGGTTTTTTTCTGTATTTTTTGGGGTTTTTTCATGATTTTTTGGGGTTTTTTTCATGATTTTTTTGGGTTTTTTCAGTATTTTTTTTGGGTTTTTTCTGTATTTTTTTGGGTTTTTTTCATGATTTTTTTGGTTTTTTTCCTCAAATTTTATGGATTTTTAATGAAATTTTTGGGGTTTTTTCATGATTTTTTGGGTTTTTTTTAATGATTTTTTTGGGGTTTTTTCAGTGTTTTGGGGTTTTTTTCTGAAATTTTTGGGTTTTTTCTCTAATTTTTGGGGTTTTTTTAAATGATTTTTTGGGGTTTTTTTCTGAAATTTTTGGGTTTTCTCTAATTTTTGGGGTTTTTAAAATGATTTTTTGGGATTTTTTTCCTTATTTTTTGGCATTTTTTTCATGATTTTTTGGGGTTTTTTTCATGATTTTTAAGGTTTTTTTCTCAAATTTTATGGATTTTTAATCAAATTTTTTTGAGTTCTTTTTTAATTTTGGGGGCTTTTTGAAATTTTTGGGGTTTCCTGAAATTTTTGGGATTTTTTAAAAAAAAATTTGGGATTTTTTTCCACGTTTTTTTTGGGGTTTTTTCATGATATTTTGGGTTTTTTCCTGATTTTTTGGGTTTTTTCCTGATTTTTTGGGGTTTTTTTTCCTCAAATTTTATGGATTTTTAATGAAATTTTTGGGGTTTTTTCATGATTTTTTGGGGTTTTCTCAGTATTTTTTTGGGTTTTTTTCTGTATTTTTTGGGTTTTTTTCATGATTTTTTGGGGGCTTTTTTCATGAGTTTTTGGGGATTTTTTTAATGATTTTTTGGGGTTTTTTTCTGTATTTTTTGGGGTTTTTCCCTCAAATTTTATGGATTTTTAATCTTATTTTTTGGTCTTGTTCAAAATTTTTTGGGTTTTTTTCTGAAATTTTTGGGGTTTTTCTCATGATTCTTTGGGGTTTTTCCTGAAATTTGGGGGTTCCTGAAATTTTTGGGATTTTTTTCCGGTTTTTTTTTGGGTTTTTTCTGTATTTTTTGGGGTTTTTTCTGTATTTTTTGGGGTTTTTTCCTGATTTTTTGGGGTTTTTTTCCTCAGATTTTATGGATTTTTAATGAAATTTTTGGGGTTTTTTCAGTATTTTTTGGGGTTTTTTTCATGATTTTTTGGGGTTTTTTAAATTATTTTTTTGGGTTTTTTCATGATTTTTTGGGGTTTTTTTCTGTATTTTTTGGGGTTTTTTTCTGTATTTTTTGGGGTTTTTCCCTCAAATTTTATGGATTTTTAATCTTATTTTTTGGTTTTGTTCAAAATTTTTTGGGTTTTTTTCTGAAATTTTTGGGGTTTTTCTCATGATTCTTTGGGGTTTTTCCTGAATTTTTGGGGTTCCTGAAATTTTTGGATTTTTTTAAAAAATTTGGGATTTTCTGGATTTTTTGGGTTTTTCCATGATTTTTGGGGTTTTTTCATGATTTTGGGGTTTCCCTCAAATTTTATGGATTTTTAATGAAATCTTTGGTTTTTCATGGTTTTTGGGTTTTTCATGTGATTTTTGGGGGTTTTTTCATTATTTTTTGGGGTTTTTCCCTCAAATTTTATGGATTTTTAATCTTATTTTTTGGTTTTGTTCAAAATTTTTTGGTTTTTTTTCTGAAATTTTTGGGGTTTTTCCTGAAATTTGGGGTTTCCTGAAATTTTTGGGATTTTTAAAAAAAATTTTGGATTTTTTTCTGGATTTTTTGGGGTTTTTTCATGATTTTTTGGGTTTTTTCCTGATTTTTTGGGGTTTTTTTCCTCAAATTTTATGGATTTTTAATCTTATTTTTTGGTTTTGTTCAAAATTTTTTGGGTTTTTTTCTGAAATTTTTGGGGTTTTTCTCATGATTCTTTGGGGTTTTTCCTGAATTTTTGGGGTTCCAGAAATTTTTGGGGTTTTTAAAAAAAATTTGGGATTTTTTTCCGGGTTTTTTTGGGGTTTTTTCATGATTTTTTGGGGTTTTTTCTGTATTTTTGGGGTTTTTTCCTGATTTTTGGGTTTTTTTCCTCAAATTTTATGGATTTTTAATGAAATTTTTGGGTTTTTCAGTATTTTTGGGTTTTTCCTGATTTTTTTGGGTTTTTCCTCAAATTTTATGGATTTTTAATGAAATTTTGGGGTTTTTCATGATTTTTAGGGTTTCTTTCATGATTTTTGGGGTTTTTCTCAAATTTTTGGGATTTTTTTCATGATTTTTTCGAGTTTTTTAATGATTTCTTGGGGTTTTTTCCTGATTTTTTGGGGTTTTTTTCCTCAAATTTTATGGATTTTTAATGAATTTTTTGGGTTTTTTTTTTTTAATTTTTGGGGTTTTTTCAGTATTTTTTGGTTTTTTCATGATGATTTTTTTGGGGCTTTTTCATGATTTTTGGGGGTTTTTTAATGATTTTTGGGGATTTTTTTCATGATTTTTTGGGTTTTTTTTCATGATTTTTTGGGGTTTTTTTCATGATTTTTGGGGGTTTTTTTTCATGATTTTTTGGGGTTTTTTTTTTGAAATTTTTGGGGTTTTTTCCTTAATTTTTGGGGTCCCTCAGGGTTTTTGGGGTCGCTGATCTCAATTTTGACATTTTTAACCCCAAATTCTGCTGTTTTCACCCCAAATCCAGGCGAGGTTCCCTTCAACCACGAGATCCTGAGTGGGTTTTGGGTGAATTTTTTGGGATTTTTGGGGGTTTTTTTGTGGGTTTTTTTTCTTTTTTGGGGTCCCTGGGGGGTTTTTGGGGTCACTGATTCCGATTTTGATGTTCCCAACCCCAAATTCTGCTGTTTTCACCCCAAATTTAGGCGAAGTTCCTTCAACCACCAAATCCCGAGTCGTTTTAATTTGAATTTTTGGGGAATTTTGAGCAATTTTTGGGGTTTTTTTGGAGCTTTCTTGGGGTTTTTGTGGGTTTTTTTGGGGTTTTTGGGGTCACTGATCTCGATTTTGATGTTTTCAACCCCAAATTCTGCTGTTTTCACCCCAAAATCAGGTGAAGTTTTCATCAACCACGAGATCCCGAGTCGTTTTAATTTGAATTTTTGGGCTTTTTTCAGCTATTTTTGGGGCTTTTGGGGGGTTTTTTGGGATAAATTTGGGTTTTTTGGGGTCCCTGGGGGGTTTTTGGGGTCGCTGATCTCGATTTTGACATTTTTAACCCCAAATTCTGCTGTTTTCACCCCAAAATCAGGTGAAGTTCCTTCAACCATGAGATCCTGAGTGGGTTTTGGGTGAATTTTTTGGGATTTTTGGGGTTTTTTTGTGGATAAATTTGGGTTTTTGGGGTCCCTGGGGGGTTTTTGGGGTCGCTGATCTCAATTTTTGACGTTTCCAACCCCAAATTCTGCTGTTTTCACCCCAAATTTAGGCGAGGTTCCCTTCAACCACGAGATCTTGAGTCGTTTTAATTTGAATTTTTGGGTTTTTTTCAGCTATTTTTGGGCTTTTTTTGGGGTTTTTTGTGGATTTTTTGGGGTTTTTTGGGGTCCCTGGGGGGTTTTTGGGGTCGCTGATTCTGATTTTGACGTTTTTAACCCCAAATTTTGCTGTTTTCACCCCAAAACCAGGCGAAGTTTTCATCAACCACGAGATCTTGAGTCGGTTTTGGGTGAATTTTTTGGGATTTTTGGTCTATTTTTGGGGTTTTTTGGCTAACTTTGGGATCCCTGGGGGGTTTTTGGGGTCGCTGATTCTGATTTTCACGTTTTTAACCCCAAATTCTGCTGTTTTCACCCCAAATCCAGGCGAAGTTTTCATCAACCACGAGATCCTGAGTCATTTTTGGGTGAATTTTTTGGGATTTTTGGGGGTTTTTTGGGGCTTTTTTGGGGTTTTTTGGCTAACTTTGGGGTCCCTGGGGGGTTTTTTGGGGTCGCTGATCTCATTTTTCACGTTTCCAACCCCAAATTCTGCTGTTTTCACCCCAAATTTAGGCGAAGTTTTCATCAACCACGAGATCCCGCGTCATTTTAATTTGAATTTTTGGGTTTTTTTCAGCTATTTTTGGGCTTTTTTTGGGGTTTTTTGTGGATAAATTTGGGTTTTTTGGGGTCCCTGGGGGGTTTTTGGGGTCGCTGATCCCGATTTTGATGTTTCCAACCCTAAATTCTGCTGTTTTCACCCCAAAATCAGGCGAAGTTCCCTTCAACCACGAGATCCTGAGTGGGTTTTGGGTGAATTTTTTGGGATTTTTGGGGTTTTTTTGGGATAAATTTGGAGTTTTTTATGGGTTTTTTGGGGTCCCTGGGGGGTTTTTGGGGTCGCTGATCTCATTTTTCACGTTTCCAACCCCAAATTCTGCTGTTTTCCCCCCAAATCCAGGCGAGGTTCCCTTCAACCACGAGATCCTGCGCGAGGCCTGCGCTCTCTGCCATTGCCTGCCTGTGCTGAGCACCGACAAGTTCAAAACCGACTTCTATGACGTGAGGAAAAAACCCCAAAAAATCCTAAAAATCACCCCAAAATCAGCCCAAAGTGGAGCTGGAGTTTTGGGGAATTTTTTGGGTGTTTTTGGGGAATTTTTTGGGATTTTTTGGGGTTTTTTGGGGTTTTTTGGGGATTTTTTGGGGTTTTTTTTGGGGTTTTTTTGGGGATTTTTTGTGGTATTTTTGGGGAATTTTTGGGTTTTTATGGGGGATTTTTTTGGGTTTGTTTTTGGGGCTTTTGGGGTTTTTAGGTTGGTTTTTTTTTTGTTTTTTGGGGTTGTTTTGGGGAATTTTGGTTTTGGGGCTTTTGGGGATTTTTGGGGTTTTTTAGGGGTTTTTTTGGGTTCTTTTTAGGGTTTTTTTGGGGATTTTTTGGGGGTTTTTGGGCATTTTTTGGGGGGATTTTTGGGCATTTTTTTGGGGTTTTTTTGGGTTTTTTTCCCAGTTTTGGGGAGAAAAGGTTTTCTTTATTCACCGACAAGTTCAAAACTGACTTCTATGACGTGAGGAAAAAACCCAAAAAATCCTAAAAATGGCCCAAAATCTCCCAAAGTCACCCAAAAAACAGCCAAAATCACCCAAAATCTCCCAAAAAATACCTAAAATGCCCCAAAAACACCCAAAATCACCCGAAAATCTCCCAAAAAACACCCAAAATCTCCCAAAGTCACCCAAAAAACAACCAAAATCACCCAAAACCACCCAAAAAATACACAAAAAACACCCAAAATCACCCAAAATCGCCCAAAAAACAGCCAAAATCTCCCAAAATCACCCAAAAACCACCCAAAATCTCCCAAAAACACCAAAAAACAGCCAAAATCTCCCAAAATCACCCAAAATTCAACAAAAAACCACCCAAAATCTCCAAAAAAACACCCAAAATCACCCAAAAACACCCAAAATGTCCCAAAAAACTCCCAAAAAACACCTAAAATCACCAAAAACCACCCAATATCTCCCAAAAAACACCCCAAAAACTCCCAAAATCTCCCTGAAAACTCCAAAATAATCCCCAAATCTCCCCAAAAAACCCAAATTTCTTGCAAAATCTCCCCCAAACCCCCCAAAAATCCTAATTTTCCCCCAATTTTTCCCCATAATTTCCTCAAAAACACCCAAAAATTCCCCAAAAATTCCCAAAAAAATCCCCAAAAATCCCCAAAAATCTCCCTGAAAATCCCAAAAATCCCAAAAATCCCAAATTTTCCCAAAAACCCAAAATTCCCCAAAATTCCCAAATTCTCCCCAAATCTCCCCAAACCCCCCAAATTTCCCCCAAAAAATCCTCCAAAACCCCCAAAAATCCCAATTTTTCCCTATAATTTCCCCAAAAACACCCAAAAATTCCAAAAAAATTCCCCCAAAACACCCAAAAATTCCCAGATTTTCCCTAAAATTCCCTTTTTTCTCCCAAATTTTTTCCCACAGCAATGCAACGACGTTGGGCTGATGGCTTACCTGGGAACAATCACCAAAATAATCCCAAAATCTCCCCAAAAATCCCCAAAAATCTCCCTGAAAATCCCCAAATTCTCCCCAAAATTCCCAAATTTTCCTCCAAATCTCCCTAAAAAACCAAATTTCTTGCAAAATCTCCTCAAAACCCCCCAAAAAACCAAAAAAAATCCCAATTTTTCCCCATAATCTCCCCAAAAACACCCAAAAATGCCCAAAAAATTCCTAAAAAATCCAAAAAAATTCCCAAAAAAATCCCAAAAAATTCCCAGATTTTCCCTAAAATTCCTAAATTTTCCCCAAATTTTTTCCACAGCAATGCAACGACGTTGGGCTGATGGCTTACCTGGGAACAATCACCAAAACCTGCAACACGATGAACCAATTTGTGAACAAATTCAACGTTCTGTACGACAGGCAGGGAATCGGCCGCCGCATGAGGGGACTCTTCTTCTAGAAAAATCCCCAAAATTTATCCCAAAAAATTCGGGAGTTATCCCCAGAAATTCGGGAGAACACGAGGAATATGAAAAGTCCTGGTTTGGGGTGGTTTGGGGCAATAAAAGTGATGAAAAATGGGAAAAAATCTGAATTTTTGGTGGTTTTTCGTGGTGTAAAATGAGATTTTTGAGCTGAAAAATGGAGTTGGGATTCCCAAAAATTCAGGAATTATCCCCAAAAATTTGGGAATTTTCCAGGAATTTGGGGATCCGGATTTGGGGTGGTTTGGGTCAATAAAAGTGGTGAAAAATGGGAAAATATCTGATTTTTTGGTGTTTTTTTGGGGTAAAAATGGGATTTTGGGGAAAGAAAAGAGGAAAAAATTCCCAGGATTTTGGGAATCCCAAATTCGGGTTGGAAACTCCCAGTTTTGGGGAGTTTGGGATGAAATTTTGGGGATGAAATGAAGAAATTTTGGGATTTTTATCCCAATTTTTGGAGTTTCTCTGAATCGGCCGCCGCATGAGGGGACTCTTCTTCTAGAAAAATCCCCAAAATTTATCCCAAAAATCATCCCAGAAATTCGGGAATTATCCCCAGAAATTCGGGAGAACACGAGGAATATAAAAAGTCCTGGTTTGGGGTGGTTTGGGGCAATAAAAGTGATGAAAAATGGGAAAAAATCTGAATTTTTGGTGGTTTTTTGGGAGGAAAAATGAGATTTTTGAGCTGAAAAATGGAGAAATGATTCCCAAAAATTTGGGAATTTTCCAGGAATTTGGGGATCCGGATTTGGGGTGGTTTGGGTCAATAAAAGTGATGAAAAATGGAAAAAAATCTGAATTTTTGGTGTTTTTTTGGAAGAAAAAATGAGATTTTTGAGCTAAAGAATGGAGTTGGGATTCCCAAAAATTCGGGAATTTTCCCCAAAAATTTGGGAATTTTCCAGGAATATGAAAAGTCCTGATTTGGGGCAATAAAAGTGGTGAAAAATGGAAAAAAAATCTGAATTTTTGGTGGTTTTTTGGAAGGAAAAATGAGATTTTTGAGCTGAAGAATGGGGTTGGGATTCCCAAAAATTATTCCCAAAATTTTGGGAATTTTCCAGGAATTTGGGGATCCGGATTTGGGGTGGTTTGGGGCAATAAAAGTGGTGAAAAATGGGAAAAAATGTGAATTTTTCGTGGTTTTTTGGAAGGAAAAATGAGATTTTTGAGCTAAAGAATGGAGTTGGGATTCCCAAAAAATTTGGGAATTATTCCCAAAAATTTGGGAGAATCCCAGGAATTCTGGGAGTCCAAATTTTGGGTGATTTGGGGCAATAAAAGTGATGAAAAATGGGAAAAAATGCGAATTTTTGGTGTTTTTTTGGGAGGAAAAATGAGATTTTTGAGTTAAAAATGGAGTTGGGATTCCCAAAAATTATCCCCAAAAATTTGGGAATTTTCCAGGAATTTGGGGATCCGGATTTGGGGTGGTTTGGGTCAATAAAAGTGGTGAAAAATGGGAAAAAAATCTGATTTTTTGGTGGTTTTTTGGGGTAAAAATGGGTTTTTGGGATTCCTGAAATGATTCTCAAAAATTTGGGAATTTTCCCAAAAATTTGGGAATTTTCTAGGAATTTGGGGATCCGGATTTGGGATGGTTTGGGGCAATAAAAGTGATGAAAAATGGGAAAAAAAAGTGAATTTTTGGGGTTTTTTGGAAGGAAAAATGAGATTTTTGAGCTGAAAAATGGAGTTGGGATTCCCAAAAATTCGGGAATTATCCCCAAAAATTTGGGAATTTTCCAGGAATATGAAAAGTCCTGATTTGGGTCAATAAAAGTGGTGAAAAATGGAAAAAAATCTGATTTTTTGGTGGTTTTTTGAAGGAAAAATGAGATTTTGGGGAAAGAAAAGAGGAAAAAATTCCCAGGATTTTGGGAATCCCAAATTCGGGTTGGAAACTCTCAGTTTTGGGGAATTTGGGAGGAAATTTTGGGAATGAAATGAAGAAATTTTGGGATTTTTATCCCAATTTTTGGAGTTTCTCTGAATCGGCCGCAGCATGAGGAGATTCTTCTTCTAGAAAAATCCCCAAAATTTATCCCAAAAATCATCCCAAAAATTCGGGAATTATCCCCAGAAATTCGGGAGAACACGAGGAATATGAAAAGTCCTGGTTTGGGGTGGTTTGGGGCAATAAAAGTGATGAAAAATGGGAAAAAATCTGAATTTTTGGTGGTTTTTTGGGAGAAAAAATGAGATTTTTGAGCTAAAAAATGGAGAAATTATTCCCAAAAATTTGGGAATTTTCCAGGAATTTGGGGATCCGGATTTGGGGAGGTTTGGGGCAATAAAAGTGGTGAAAAATGGAAAAAAATCTGAATTTTTGGTGGTTTTTTGGAAGGAAAAATGAGATTTTTGAGCTAAAGAATGGAGTTGAGATTCCCAAAAATTTGGGAATTATCCCCAAAAATTTGGGAGAATCCCAGGAATTCTGGGAGTCCAAATTTTGGATGGTTTGGGTCAATAAAAGTGGTGAAAAATGGGAAAAAATCTGAATTTTTCGTGTTTTTTCGTGGTGTAAAATGAGATTTTTGAGCTAAAAATGGAGTTGGGATTCCCAAAATTATTCCCAAAATTTGGGAATTTTCCAGGAATTTGGGGATCCGGATTTGGGGTGGTTTGGGGCAATAAAAGTGGTGAAAAATGGGAAAAAATCTGAATTTTTGGTGGTTTTTTGGAGTAAAAATGGGTTTTTGGGATTCCTGAAATGATTCCCAAAATTTAGATTTTTTGGGGGTAAAAATGGGAATTTTTTGGGGTAAAAAAAGGATTTTTTGGGGTAAAAAAGGGAATTTTTGAGAGAGAAAAAGAGGATTTTTTGGGGTAAAAAAGGAATTTCTGGGGCAAAAAAGGAGATTTTTTCTGGAGTAAAAAAAGGATTTTTTGGGGTAAAAAAGGAGATATTTGGGGTAAAAGATTTTTTGGGGTAAAAAAGGAGATTTTTGGGGTAAAAAAGAGGATTTTTTTGGGAGTAAAAACAGGAATTTTTGAGAGGAAAAAAGATTTTTTGGGGTAAAAAAGGGAATTTTTTGGGGTAAAAAAGGAGATTTTTTTGGAGTAAAAAAAGGATTTTTTGGGGTAAAAAAGGAGAATTTTGGGGTAAAAAAGGAGATTATTTTGGGAGTAAAAACAAATTTTTTGGGGTAAAAAAGGAAATTTTTTGGGTAAAAAGGATTTTTTGGGAGTATAAAAGGGAATTTTTTGGGTTAAAAGTTTTGGGGTCAAAGGAGATTTTTGGGAAATGGCAATTTTTTGGGGTAAAAGGATTTTTTGGGTTAAAAGATTTTTGGGTAAAAGGGAATTTTGGGGTAAAGGAATTTTTGGGGTAAAAAGAGAATTTTGGGGTAAAAAAGAGGATTTTTTTGGGAGTAAAAACAATTTTTTTGGGGTAAAAAGGAATTTTTTGGGGTAAAAAAAGGAATTTTCTGGGTTAAAAAAAGGAGATTTTTTGGGAGTAAAAAAGGGAATTTTTTGGGGTAAAAAAAGAGGATTTTTTGGGGTAAAAAAGGGAATTTTTGGGGTAAAAAAGGAGATTTTTGGGGCAAAAAATATTTTTTTGGAGTAAAAAAAGGATTTTTTGGGGTAAAAAAAGGAGATTTTTTGGGGTGAAAAAGGGAAATTTTGGGGTAAAAAAAGGAGATTTTTTGGGTAAAAAAGGGGATTTTTTAGGTAAAAAAGGGATTTTTTGGGGGTAAAAAAGTGAATTTTTTGGAGAGAAAAATAGGAATTTTTGGGGGGTAAAAAAAGGATTTTTTGGGGTAAAAAAGGGAAATTTTTGGGGTA
>NW_028147431.1:1820557-1845017 GCF_008360975.1 Lichenostomus cassidix
CACATCTGCCAGGACCTTGCTGGCCATCCTGCGCCTGGCCACGGCTCTGGTGAGTGACCAGTGACCACCAGTATGGACCAGTATGGACCAGTATGGACCAGTGACCATCCAGGGTTAACAGTGTCCATTCAGGGTTATGGGATTGGGGTTGTTTATACATCTGCCAGGACCTTGCTGGCCATCCTGCGGCTGGCCACTGCCCTGGTGAGTGACCAGTGACCACCAGTATGGACCAGTATGGACCAGTATGGACCAGTGACCATTAGTGACCTTTATATAGTAATGGGTTGGGGTTGTTTATACATCTGCCAGGACCTTGCTGGCCATCCTGCGCCTGGCCACTGCCCTGGTGAGTGACCAGTATGGACCAGTATGGACCAGTATGGACCAGTGACCACCAGTGACCATTATAGCCCAAAGATTAGAGTGCAGATCAGGTTGTTTATACATCTGCCAGGACCTTGCTGGCCATCCTGCGCCTGGCCACTGCCCTGGTGAGTGACCAGTAGTGACCAGTATGGACCAGTAGTGACCAGTGACCAGTATGGACCAGTGACCATCAGTGACCAGCAGTGACCATTAGTGACCTTTATATAGCAATGGTTTGGGGCTGTTTATACATCTGCCAGGACCTTGCTGGCCATCCTGCGCCTGGCCACTGCCCTGGTGAGTGACCAGTGACCACCAGTATGGACCAGTATGGACCAGTATGGACCAGTATGGACCAGTATGGTTATTATCCAAAATTTAATCCAAAATTAGCCAAAAATTACCCAAAAATGAGGTAAAAATGGATCTAAAATTGACCCAAAATTGACCCAAAAATGAGCTAAAAATGAGGTAAAAATGGATCTAAAATTGACCCAAAATTGACCCAAAATTAACCAAAAGTTATCCAAAAATGAGGTAAAAATGGATCTAAAATTGGATAAAATTGACCCAAAATCATCTCCAAAATTAGCCAAAAATTACCCAAAAATGAGGTAAAAATGGATCTGAAATTGACCCAAAATTAACCAAAAAATTCCCCAAAAATGAGGTAAAAATGGATCTGAAATTGACCCAAAATTGACCCAAAATTAACCAAAAAATTACCCAAAAATGAGGTAAAAATGGATCTGAAATTGACCCAAAATTAACCAAAAATTATCCAAAAATGAGGCAAAAATGGATCTGAAATTGACCCAAAATTGACCCAAAATTAAGGAAAATTACCCAAAAATGAGCTAAAAATGGATCTGAAATTGGATAAAATTGATCAATTTTGAGTCAATTTTGGGTCAATTTTGAGTCAATTTTTGACACAATTTTGGGACAATTTGAGCAAATTTTGGGTCAATTTGGGTCAATTTTGAGTCAATTTTGAGTCAATTTTGAGTCAATTTTGGGTCAATTTTGGGTTAAATTTTGGGTAAAATTTTGGGTTAAATTTGCCCAATTTTGGGTTTTTTCCAGGCCAGACTTCGCCTGGGGGATGAAGTGATTTTGGGTCAATTTTATCTCATTTTAGATCCATTTTTAGCTCATTTTTAGCTCATTTTTAGCTCAATTTTGGGTCAATTTTAGATCAATTTTTACCTCATATTTGGGTCAATTTTTGGCTAATTTTGGGTCAATTTTAGATCAATTTTTACCTCATTTTTGGGCTCCTTTTGCCAATTTTTAACCATTTTATTCCATTTTTTCTCCATTTTTTCCCCAATTTTTTCCCCGATTTTTCCCGATTTTCCCAGTTTTTTTTTTCAATTTTCCCTCTAAATTTTGGGTTAAATTTTGGGTTAAATTTGCCCAATTTTGGGTTTTTTCCAGGCCAGACTTCGCCTGGGGGATGAAGTGATTTTGGGTCAATTTTATCCATTTTAGTCATTTTTATCATTTTTGTCATTTGGGTCAATTTTAGATCCATTTTTACCTCATATTTGGGTCAATTTTTGGCTAATTTTGGGTCAATTTTAGATCAATTTTTACCTCATTTTTGGGTCAATTTTTGGCTAATTTTGGGTCAATTTTAGCCAATTTTTGGACTCATTTTTTCTCCATTTTTCTCCTCATTTCCACCAGAATTTCCCACTTTTTTCAACCATTTTATTCCATTTTTTCTCCATTTTTCCTCGATTTTTTCCCGATTTTTTCCCGATTTTCCCAGTTTTTTTTTTAACATTTCCACAAAATTTCACATTAAATTTTGGGTTAAATTTTGGGTTAAATTTCCGAAATTTTGGGTTTTTTCCAGGCCAGACTTCGCCTGGGGGATGAAGTGATTTTGGGTCAATTTTATCCAATTTTAGATCCATTTTTACCTCATTTTTGGGTCAATTTTGGGTCAATTTTAGATCCATTTTTACCTCATTTTTGGGTCAATTTTTGGCTAATTCTGGAGCTGATTTTGGGTCAATTTTGAGTCAATTTTTGGGCTCCTTTTGCCAATTTTTAACCATTTTATTCCATTTTTTCTCCATTTTTCCTCTATTTTTTCCCGATTTTTTCCCGATTTTCCCAGTTTTTTTTTTCAATTTTCCCTCTAAATTTTGGGTTAAATTTTGGGTTAAATTTCCGAAATTTTGGGTTTTTTCCAGGCCAGACTTCGCCTGGGGGATGAGGTGGAAAAGGATGATGTGAGTGAAGCTCTGAGGCTGCTGGAAGCTGCCAGAGAATCCCTGGGGGGAGAGCAGAATTCAGCCCAAAAGTGAGCAAAAAACGGGGATTTTGGGAAAATTTGGGATTTGGGGAAAATTTCCGATATTTGGGATATTGGGAGATTTGGGGGATTTGGGATTTTAGGGAAAAAAAATGGGAATTTTGGGGTTTTTTCGCTGAATTTTGGGATATTTCAAGAGAAATTATGGGAATTTTGAGCTGAATTTCTGGGAATTTTGGGTGAAATTCTGGGGATTTTGGGAAAATTTGGGATTTTCTGAATATTTGGGATATTGGGAATCCCTGGGGGGAGAACAGAGTTCTGCCCAAAAGTGAGTAAAAAATGGGGATTTTGGGAAAATTTGGGATTTTCTGAATATTTGGGATATTTGGGATTTGGGGGATTTGGGATTTTGGGGGAAAAAATGGGAATTTTGGGGTTATTTTGGGTGAATTTTGAGATATTTCAGGATTTTTGGGCTGAATTTCTGGGAATTTTGGGTGAAATTTTGGGTGAAATTCTGGGAATTTTGGGAAAATTTGGGATTTTCTGAATATTTGGGATATTGGGAATCCCTGGGGGAGAGCAGAATTCCACCCAAAAGTGAGCAAAAAAGGGGATTTTGGGAAAATTTGGGATTTTGGGAATATTTGGGATATTGGGGGATTTGGGATTTTGGGGGAAATTGTGGGAATTTTTGGGGTTTTTGGGTGAATTTTGGGATATTTCGGGTGAAATTGTGGGAATTTTGGGCTGAATTTCTGGGGATTTTGGGTGAAATTCTGGGAATTTTGGGAAAATTTGGAAAAAATGGCATTTTTGGGATTTTGGGAATGTTGGGGGATTTGGGATTTTGGGGGAAAAAATGGGAATTTTGGGGTTATTTTGGGTGAATTTTGAGATATTTCAGGATTTTTGGGCTGAATTTCTGGGAATTTTGGGTGAAATTGTGGGAATTTTGGGAAAATTTTGAAAAAATGGCATTTTTGGGATTTTGGGAATGTTGGGGGATTTGGGATTTTGGGGGAAAAAATGAGAATTTTTGGGGTTTTGGTTGAATTTTGGGATATTTCAGGTGAAATTGTGGGAATTTTGGGTGAATTTCTGGGAATTTTGGGAAAATTTTGAAAATTTGGCATTTTTGGGATTTTGGGAATATTGGGGGATTTGGGATTTTGAGGGGAAAAATGGGAATTTTGGGGTTATTTCGGGTGAGATTGTGGGAATTTCAGGGTTTTTGGGTTGACTTTTTGGGAATTTTGGGTGAAATTATGGGAATTTTGGGAAAATTTTGAAAAAATGGCATTTTTGGGATTTTGGGATATTGGGGGATTTGGGATATTGGGTGAAATTATGGGAGTTTTTGGGTTTTTTGCTAAATTTTGGGATATTTTGTGTGAAATTATGGGACTTTCAAATTTTGGGCTAAATTTTGGGAATTCTGGGCGAAATTTTGGGAATTTTGGGAATTCTTGGTGAAATTGTGGGAATTTTGGGTGAGATTTTGGGAATTTTGGATGAGATTTGGGAAAAATGGGAATTTTGGGACAATTTGGGATTTTTGGAATATTTGGGGGATTTGGGGGGAGGGAAGAATTCTGGGCAAGATTGGGCAAAAAATGGGGATTTTGGGTGGAATTTTGGGTGAAATTCTGGGAATTTTGAGTGGAATTTTGGGAATTCTGGGTGAGGTTTTGGGCAAAATTTTAGGAATTCTGGTTGAGATTTTGGGAATTCTGGGTGAAATTTCGGGAATTCAGCATGAAATTTTGGCAATTTTGGGCAAAATTTCGGCAATTTTGGGCCAAATTTCAACATTTCTTCTATTTCCCTCCAAAACCCTCCGGAAAATTCCCATTTTTTCCCCCCAAACCCCCTGAAAATTCCCAATTTTTCCCCTTCCCAGGCCCCCCAGGCCCTCGGAGGCGATTTTTGGGATTCTGAGGGATTTGGGAATTTCGGGGGAACGCTGGCTGCCCCTCCCCCACGCCCTGCAGATTTTGGGAGCCAAAGGATTCACCAGGCAGCAGGTGGAGGAAGCTCTGGAGGAGTATGAGAGTCTCAATGTCATCCAGGTGAATCCTGCCAGGACAAAGATCACTTTTGTGTGAAATTTGGGAAAAAATTCCCGAAAAATTGGTGAAAATTTGCGAAAATCCGACGAAAAACGACCAAAAAATGGTGAAATTCGCCCCAAAAATGGGGAAATTTCACCCAAAAATGGAGAAATTCCACCCAAAAATGGCAGAAATTCACCCAAAATTCATCTCAACATCATCCAGGTGAATCGTGGGAGGACAAAAATAACTTTTGTGTGAAATTTGGGAAAAATTCCCAAAAAATTGGGGGAAAAATGATGAAAATCCGACCAAAAACGACCAAAAAATGGTGAAATTTGCCCCTAAAATGGAGAAATTCCACCCAAAAATGGCAGAAATTCACCCAAAATTCATCTGAATGTCATCCAGGTGAATCCTGGGAGGACAAAAATCACTTTTGTGTGAAATTTGGGGAGAAAACTCAAATTTTGGGAAAAAATTCCAAAAAAAATGGTGAAAATTCAACGAAAATCCGATGAAAAACGACCAAAAAATGGTGACATTTCAACCAAAAATGGCAAAATTTCACCCAAATTTCACCTCAACATCATCCAGGTGAACCCTGGGAGGACAAAAATCACCTTCGTGTGAAATTTGGGGAAAAATTCCCAAAAAATTGGTGAAAATTTGACGAAAATCGGATAAAAAACGACCAAAAAATGGTGAAATTCGCCCCAAAAATGGAGAAATTCCACCTAAAAATGGCAGAAATTCACCCAAAATTCATTTGAATGTCATCCATATGAATCCTGGGAGGACAAAAATCACTTTTGTGTGAAATTTGGGGGAAAAAACCCAAATTTTGGGAAAAAATTCCCGAAAAAATGGTGAAAATTCGACGAAAAACGACAAAGAAAAGGTGAAATTTCACCCAAAAATGGCAAAAATTCACCCAAATTTCACCTCAACGTCATCCAGGTGAATCCTGGGAGAACCAAGATGACCTTTTGTGTGAATTTTGGGAAAAAATTCCCAAATTTTGGGAAAAAATCCCCAAAAAAATGGTGAAAAAAATGACAAAAATCCGAAAAAAACCAGAAATTTGCCCCAAAAATGGAAAAATTTCACCCAAAAATGGCAAAATTTCACCTCAACTTGAATCCTGGGAGAACCAAAATCACCTTCATGGGAAATTTGGGGAAAAATTCCCAAATTTTGGGGAAAAAATCCCAAAATTCCCATGAAAATCCATCCAAAAATGGCAAAAATCCTCTCAGAGTTTTCCAAGTTTTTTAATTTTATTGTTGGAATTAAACAGATTTTTATCCAAGAAATGGAATTTTAGCAATAAAATGGATTTTTCTTCTTCGTTGTGGGTTTGGTTTGTTTCTCTTTTCCCCCAAAAAATCCTTTTTTACCCCAAAAAAATTCCCTTTTTTATTCCCAAAAATTCCCTTTTTTACCCCAAAAATTTCCCTTTTTTACCCCAAAAAATCCTTTTTTTACCCCCCAAAAATTCCTATTTTTCTCTCCAAAAAATTCCCTTTTTTACCCCCAAAAAATCCCTTTTTTACCTAAAAAATCTCCTTTTTCACCCCAAAAAATCTCCTTTTTTTACCCCAAAAAATCCTTTTTTTACTCCAAAAAATCTCCTTTTTTTACCCCAAAAATCCTTTTTTTACTCCAAAAAATATTTTTTGCCCCAAAAATCTCCTTTTTTACCCCAAAAAATTCCCTTTTTTACCCAAATCTCCTTTTTTACCCCCAAAAAATCTTTTTTTACCCCAAAAAATCTCCTTTTTTACCCCAAAAATTCCCTTTTTTACCCCAAAAAATCTCCTTTTTTACCCCAAATATCTCCTTTTTTACCCCAAAAAATCCTTTTTTTACTCCAAAAAAATCTTTTTTGCCCCAAAATTTCCCTTTTTTACCCCAAAAAATTCCCATTTTTCTCTCAAAAAATTTCCCTTTTTTATTCCCAAAAATTCCCTTTTTTACCCCAAAAAATCTCCTTTTTTCTTCTCAAAAATTCCCTTTTTTACCCCAAAAATTTGTTTTTACTCCCAAAAAAATCCTCTTTTTTACTCCAAAATTCTCCTTTTTTACCCCAAAAATTTGTTTTACCCCAAAAAATCCTTTTTTTACCCCAAAAATTCCCTTTTTTACTCCCAAAAAATCCCATTTTCACCCCAAAAAATCTTTTTTACCCCAAAAAATCCCCATTTTTTCCTCTCAAAAATTTAATTTTCTACCCCGAAAAAACCACCAAAAATCAAAATTTCTCCTTTTCCAACCTCTTTTATTAAACCAAAACTCCCCAAAATTGGGATTTCCCGAATTCCTGGAAAATTCCCAAATTTTGGGGATAATTTTGGGAATCCCAACTCCATTTTTTAGCTCAAAAATCTCATTTTTCCTCCCAAAAAACCCCAAAAATTCACATTTTCTCCCATTTTTCACCACTTTTATTGACCCAAACCACCCCAAATCCGGATCCCCAAATTCCTAGAAAATTCCCAAATTTTTGGGGATAATTCCCGAATTTTTGGGAATAATTTCGGGAATCCCATAAACCCATTTTTACCCCAAAAACCACCAAAAATTCAGATTTTTTTTCCATTTTTCACCACTTTTATTGCCCCAAATCAGGACTTTTCATATTCCTGGAAAATTCCCAAATTTTTGGGGATAATTCCCGAATTTTTCGGAATCCCAATTCCATTTTTCAGCTCAAAAATCTCATTTTTTCTCCCAAAAAACCACCAAAAATTCAGATTTTTTCCCATTTTTCACCACTTTTATTGACCCAAACCACCTCAAATCCTGATCCCTAAATTCCTGGAAAATTCCCAAATTTTTGGGGATAATTCCCAAATTTTTGGGAATCATTTCGGGAATCCCAAAATCCCATTTTTACCCCCAAAAACCACCAAAAATTCACATTTTTTCCCATTTTTCACCACTTTTATTGCCCCAAACCATCCCAAATCCGGATCCCCAAATTCCTGGAAAATTCCCAAATTTTTGGGGATAATTCCTGAATTTTTGGGAATCCCAACTCCATTTTTCAGCTCAAAAATCTCATTTTACACCACGAAAAACCACAAAAAAATCAGATTTTTTCCCATTTTTCACCACTTTTATTGACCCAAACCTCCCCAAATCCGGATCCCCAAATTCCTGGAAAATTCCCAAATTTTTGGGGATAATTCCCAAATTTTTGGGAATAATTTTGGGAATCCCAAAATCCCATTTTTACCTCAAAAAACCACCAAAAATTCACATTTTTTCCCATTTTTCACCACTTTCATTGACCCAAACCACCTCAAATCCGGATCCCCAAATTCCTGGAAAATTCCCAAATTTTTGGGAATAATTTTGGGAATCCCAACTCCATTTTTAGCTCAAAAATCTCATTTTACACCACAAAAAACCACGAAAAATTCACATTTTTTCCCATTTTTCACCACTTTTATTGCCCCAAACCATCCAAAATTTGGACTCCCAGAATTCCTGGGATTCTCCCAAATTTTTGGGGATAATTCCCGAATTTTTTGGAATCTCAACTCCATTTTTCAGCTCGAAAATCTCATTTTTCCTTCCAAAAAACCACCAAAAATTCAGATTTTTTTCCCATTTTTCACCACTTTTATTGCCCCAAATCAGGACTTTTCATATTCCTGGAAAATTCCCAAATTTTTGGGGATAATTTTTGGGAATCCCAACTCCATTTTTCAGCTCAAAAATCTCATTTTTCCTTCCAAAAAACCACCAAAAATTCAGATTTTTTCCCATTTTTCACCACTTTTATTGCCCCAAACCACCTCAAATCCGGATCCCCAAATTCCTGGAAAATTCCCAAATTTTTGGGAATAATTTCTCCATTTTTCAGCTCAAAAATCTCATTTTTCCTCCCAAAAAACCACAAAAAAATCAGATTTTTTCCCATTTTTCACCACTTTTATTGCCCCAAACCACCCCAAATCCGGATCCCCAAATTCCTGGAAAATTCCCAAATTTTTGGGAATAATTCCCGAATTTTTGGGAATCCAAACCCCATTTTTTAACTCAAAAATCTCATTTTTTCTCCCAAAAAACCACCAAAAATTCAGATTTTTTCCCATTTTTCACCACTTTTATTGCCCCAAACCACCCCAAACCAGGACTCTTTATATTCCTCGTGTTCTCCCGAATTTCTGGGGATAACTCCCGAATTTTTTGGGATAAATTTTGGGGATTTTTCTAGAAGAAGAGTCCCCTCATGCGGCGGCCGATTCCCTGCCTGTCGTACAGAACGTTGAATTTGTTCACAAATTGGTTCATCGTGTTGCAGGTTTTGGTGATTGTTCCCAGGTAAGCCATCAGCCCAACGTCGTTGCATTGCTGTGGAAAAAATTTGGGGAAAATTTAGGAATTTTAGGGAAAATCTGGGAATTTTTTGGGATTTTTTTGGGAATTTTTTTGGATTTTTTAGGAATTTTTTGGGCATTTTTGGGTGTTTTTGGGGAGATTATGGGGAAAAATTGGGATTTTTTTTGGTTTTTTGGGGGGTTTTGAGGAGATTTTGCAAGAAATTTGGTTTTTTAGGGAGATTTGGAGGAAAATTTGGGAATTTTGGGGAGAATTTGGGGATTTTCAGGGAGATTTTTGGGGATTTTTGGGGAGATTTTGGGATTATTTTGGTGATTGTTCCCAGGTAAGCCATCAGCCCAACGTCGTTGCATTGCTGTGGGAAAAAATTTGGGAGAAAAAAGGGAATTTTAGGGAAAATCTGGGAATTTTTGGGTGTTTTGGGGGAATTTTTTTGGAATTTTTGGGTGTTTTTGGGGAAATTATAGGGAAAAATTGGGATTTTTGGGGGTTTTGGAGGATTTTTTGGGGGAAATTTGGGGGGTTTGGGGAGATTTGGGGAGAATTTGGGAATTTTGGGGAGATTTTGGGGATTTTTGGGAAAATTTGGGAATTTTGGGGAGATTTTGGGGAGATTTTGGGGGATTTTTGGGGATTTTTGGGGATTTTTTTGGGATTTTTTGGGGGATTTTTGGGTATTTTTGAGGAAATTATGGGGAAAAATTGGGGGAAAATTAGGATTTTTGGGGGGTTTGGGGGAGATTTTGCAAGAAATTTGGGTTTTTTGGGGAGATTTGGGGATTATTTTGGAGTTTTCAGGGAGATTTTGGGAGTTTTTGGGGTGTTTTTTGGGAGATATTGGGTGGTTTTTGGTGATTTTAGGTGTTTTTTGGGAGTTTTTTGGGACATTTTGGGTGTTTTTGGGTGATTTTGGGTGTTTTTTTGGAGATTTTGGGTGGTTTTTTGTTGAATTTTGGGTGATTTTGGGAGATTTTGGCTGTTTTTTGGTGTTTTTGGGAGATTTTGGGTGGTTTTTGGGTGATTTTGGGAGATTTTGGCTGTTTTTTGGGCGATTTTGGGTGATTTTGGGTGTTTTTTGTGTATTTTTTGGGTGGTTTTGGGTGATTTTGGTTGTTTTTTGGGTGACTTTGGGAGATTTTGGGTGTTTTTTGGGAGATTTTCGGGTGATTTTGGGTGTTTTTGGGGCATTTTAGGTATTTTTTGGGAGATTTTGGGTGATTTTGGCTGTTTTTTGGGTGACTTTGGGAGATTTTGGGCCATTTTTAGGATTTTTTGGGTTTTTTCCTCACGTCATAGAAGTCAGTTTTGAACTTGTCGGTGAATAAAGAAAACCTTTTCTCCCCAAAACTGGGAAAAAAACCCAAAAAAACCCCAAAAAAATGCCCAAAAATCCCCCCAAAAAATGCCCAAAAACCCCCAAAAAATCCCCAAAAAAACCCTAAAAAGAACCCAAAAAAACCCCTAAAAAACCCCAAAATCCCCAAAAGCCCCAAAAAACCCAAAAATTCCCCAAAACAACCCCAAAAAAAAAAACCAACCTAAAAACCCCAAAAGCCCCAAAAACAAACCCAAAAAAATCCCCATAAAAACCCAAAATTCCCCAAAAATACCACAAAATCCCCAAAAACCCCAAAAAACCCAAAATCCCCAAAAACCCCAAAAAACCCCAAAAAATCCCCAAAAATTCCCCAAAAAATCCCCAAAAAACCCCAAAACCCCAGCTCAATTTTGGGCTGATTTTGGGGTGATTTTTAGGATTTTTTGGGTTTTTTTCCTCACGTCATAGAAGTCGGTTTTGAACTTGTCGGTGCTCAGCACAGGCAGGCAATGGCAGAGAGCGCAGGCCTCGCGCAGGATCTCGTGGTTGAAGGGAACCTCGCCTGGATTTGGGGTGAAAACAGCAGAATTTGGGGTTGGAAATGTGAAAATCAGGATCAGCGACCCCAAAAACCCAAAAAAACCCCAAATTCATCCAAAAAAAACCCAAAAAAGCCCCAAAAATAGCTGAAAAAAGCCCAAAAAGTCACCCAAAAACGACTCAGGATCTCGTGGTTGAAGGGAACTTCGCCTGATTTTGGGGTGAAAACAGCAGAATTTGGGGTTAAAAATATCAAAATCGGGATCAGCGACCCCAAAAACCCCAAAAAACCCACAAAAAACCCCAAAAAAGCCCCAAAAATAGCTGAAAAAAGCCCAAAAAGTCACCCAAAACCCACTCAGGATCTCGTGGTTGAAGGAACTTCGCCTGGTTTTGGGGTGAAAACAGCAGAATTTGGCGTTGGAAACGTGAAAAATGAGATCAGCGACCCCAAAAACCCCCCAGGGACCCCAAAAAACCCTAAAAAACCCACCAAAAAACCCCAAAATTAGCTTAAAATTCGTCTTAAAACGACTCAGGATTTGGTGGTTGAAGGGAACCTCGCCTGATTTTGGGGTGAAAACAGCAGAATTTGGGGTTAAAAACGTCAAAATTGAGATCAGCGACCCCAAAAACCCCCCAGGGACCCCAAAAAACCCAAATTTATCTCAAAAAAACCCAAAAAAAGCCCAAAAATAGCTGAAAAAAGCCAAAAAAATTCAAATTAAAACAACTCGGGATCTCGTGGTTGAAGGGAACTTTGCCTAAATTTGGGGTGAAAACAGCAGAATTTGGGGTTAAAAACGTGAAAATCGAGATCAGCGACCCCAAAAACCCCCCAGGGACCCTAAAAATTAAGGAAAAAACCCCAAAAATTTCAGAAAAAAATCATGAAAAAAAAAAACCAAAAATCATGAAAAAACCAAAAAAATCATGAAAAAAACCCCAAAAAATCATGAAAAAAATCCCCAAAAATCATTTAAAAAATCCCCAAAAATCATTAAAAAAATCCCCAAAAACTCATGAAAAAAGCCCCCAAAAAATCATTAAAAAACCCCAAAAAATTGAGGAAAAAAACCAAAAAATACTGAAAAAACCCCAAAAATTAAAAAAAAAAAACCAAAAATTTCATTAAAAATCAATAAAATTTGGGGAAAAACCCCAAAACATCAGGAAAAAGCAAAAAAATCATTAAAAACCCCAAAAAATACTGAAAAAATCCCCAAAAATACTGAAAAAACCCCAAAAAATCATAAAAAATCCCAAAAAATCATGAAAAAAACCCAGAAAATCATGAAAAAAACCCAAAAAATAATGGAAAAAATCCCAAAAAATCATTAAAAAAACACCCAAAAATCATGAAAAAATCCAAAAAAATCATTTAAAAACCCAAAAATTAGAGAAAACCCCAAAAATTTCAAGAAAAAAACCCCAAAAAATAATGAAAAAATCCCAAAAAATCATGAAAAAACCCAAAAATTTCAGAAAAACCCCAAAAATTTGAGAAAAACCCCAAAAAATCATTAAAAACCCCCAAAATCATGAAAAAACCCCAAAATACTGAAAAACCCCAATATCATGAAAAACCCAAAATTTCATTAAAATCCATAAAATTTGAGGAAAAACCCAAAATCATGAAAAACTCTGAAAATCATTTAAAAATCCCAAAATTTGAGAAAAAACCCCCAAAAGTAATGAAAAAACCCCAAAAAATCATGAAAACCCCAAAATTTCATTAAAAATCCATAAAATTTGAGGAAAAAACCAAAAAATCATGAAAAACCCAAAAATACAGAAAAAACCAAAAATACTGAAAACCCCAAAAATCATGAAAAAAACCAAAAAAATCATGAAAAAACCCCCAAAAAATCATGAAAAACCCCAAAAATCATGAAAATCCCAAAAAATCATGAAAAACCCAAAAATTTCATTAAAATCCATAAAATTTGAGGAAAAAACCCCAAAATCAGGAAAAAAACCCCAAAATCATTAAAAACCCAAAAAACCCAGAAAAACCCCAAATTTTTTTAAAAATCCCAAAATTTCTGGAAACCCCAAATTTCAGGAAAAACCCCAAAGAATCATGAGAAAAACCCCAAAAATTTCAGAAAAAAACCCAAAAAGTTTTGAACAAAACCAAAAAATAAGATTAAAAATCCATAAAATTTGAGGAAAAAAACCCCAAAAAATCAGGAAAAAACCCAAAAAATCATGAAAAAACCCCAAAAAATCCAGAAAAAAATCCCAAATTTTTTTTAAAAATCCCAAAAATTTCAGGAAACCCCAAATTTCAGGAAAAACCCCAAAAATTTCAGAAAAAAAACCAAAAAATTTTGAACAAAACCAAAAAATAAGATTAAAAATCCATAAAATTTGAGGGAAAAACCCCAAAAAATAATGAAAAAACCCCCAAAAAATCATGAAAAAAACCCCAAAAAACCATGAAAAAACCCCAAAGATTTCATTAAAAATCCATAAAATTTGAGGGAAAAACCCCAAAAAATCATGAAAAAACCCCAAAAAATCATGAAAAAACCCAAAAAAAATCCAGAAAAAAATCCCAAATTTTTTTAAAAAAATCCAAAAATTTCAGGAACCCCAAAAATTCAGGAAAAACCCCAAAGAATCATGAGAAAAACCCCAAAAATTTCAGAAAAAAACCCAAAAAATTTTGAACAAAACCAAAAAATAAGATTAAAAATCCATAAAATTTGAGGGAAAAACCCCAAAAAATACAGAAAAAAACCCCAAAAAATACAGAAAAAAACCCCAAAAAATCATGAAAAAACCCAAAAAAATAATTTAAAAAACCCCAAAAAATCATGAAAAAAACCCCAAAAAATACTGAAAAAACCCCAAAAATTTCATTAAAAATCCATAAAATCTGAGGAAAAAAACCCCAAAAAATCAGGAAAAAACCCCAAAAAATACAGAAAAAACCCCAAAAAATACAGAAAAAACCCAAAAAAAAACCGGAAAAAAATCCCAAAAATTTCAGGAACCCCCAAATTTCAGGAAAAACCCCAAAGAATCATGAGAAAAACCCCAAAAATTTCAGAAAAAAACCCAAAAAATTTTGAACAAGACCAAAAAATAAGATTAAAAATCCATAAAATTTGAGGGAAAAACCCCAAAAAATACAGAAAAAAACCCCAAAAAATCATTAAAAAAATCCCCAAAAACTCATGAAAAAAGCCCCCAAAAAATCATGAAAAAAACCCAAAAAATACAGAAAAAAACCCAAAAAAATACTGAGAAAACCCCAAAAAATCATGAAAAAACCCCAAAAATTTCATTAAAAATCCATAAAATTTGAGGAAAAAAAACCCCAAAAAATCAGGAAAAAACCCAAAAAATCAGGAAAAAACCCAAAATATCATGAAAAAACCCCAAAAAAAACGTGGAAAAAAATCCCAAATTTTTTTTTAAAAAATCCCAAAAATTTCAGGAAACCCCAAAAATTTCAAAAAGCCCCCAAAATTAAAAAAGAACTCAAAAAAATTTGATTAAAAATCCATAAAATTTGAGAAACCTTAAAAATCATGAAAAACCCCAAAAATCATGAAAAAATGCCAAAAAATAAGGAAAAAAATCCCAAAAAATCATTTTAAAAACCCCAAAAATTAGAGAAAACCCAAAAATTTCAGAAAAAAACCCCAAAAAATCATTTAAAAAAACCCCAAAAATTAGAGAAAAAACCCAAAAATTTCAGAAAAAAACCCCAAAACACTGAAAAAACCCCAAAAAAATCATTAAAAAAAACCCAAAAAATCATGAAAAAACCCCAAAAATTTCATTAAAAATCCATAAAATTTGAGGAAAAAAACCAAAAAAATCATGAAAAAAACCCAAAAAAATACAGAAAAAACCCAAAAAAAATACTGAAAAAACCCAAAAAAATCATGAAAAAAACCCCAAAAAATCATGAAAAAACCCCAAAAAATACAGAAAAAAACCCAAAAAAATACTGAAAAAAACCCAAAAAATGATGAAAAAACCCCAAAAATTTCATTAAAAATCCATAATATTTGAGGAAAAAAACCCCAAAAAATCAGGAAAAACCCCAAAAAATCAGGAAAAACCCCAAAAAATCAGGAAAAACCCAAAAAAACCGGAAAAATCCCAAAATTTCAGGAACCCCAAATTTCAGGAAAAACCCCAAAGAATCATGAGAAAAACCCCAAAAATTTCAGAAAAAAACCCAAAAAATTTTGAACAAAACCAAAAAATAAGATTAAAAATCCATAAAATTTGAGGAAAAAAACCCCAAAAAATCAGGAAAAAAACCCCAAAAAATCATGAAAAAAACCAAAAAAAAATCCAGAAAAAAATCCCAAATTTTTTTTAAAAATCCCAAAAATTTCAGGAACCCCAAAAATTCATGAAAAACCCCAAAAAATTGGTATTTTTCCCATTTTTCACTCACCACTCTCAGCTGCTCTGACGTACTCCAGGATGAGGCGAACTCTGCTGTGCAGCATCTTGATGGCGCTGTGCTGAGCTATCAGGTGTTCTGCCACTTTTTGGGGGGAAATTTGGGAAATTTTGGGGTTATTTGGGGAGTTTGGGAATCCTAAAATAGGCCTGGAAAAATTCCCTAAAAAAACCCCAAAAAAATCCCATGAAAAAAGCCCAAAATAGCCCCAAAAAAGGGAAAAAACCAGATTTTCCCCCAAAAAAAATCAAAAGAAAATTTAAAATTTCCCTTAAAATCATCTTTAAAAAAAAACCCTAAATCCCCAAAAAAAACCCCAAAAAATTCCCCTAAAAAAACCCCCAAAAAATCCCATGAAAAAGCCCAAAATAGCCCCAAAAAAGGTAAAAAAACCCAGAAATTTTCCCCCAAAAAACCCCAAAGAAAATTCAAATTTTCCCCTAAAATCAACTTTAAAAAAACCCTAAATCCCCCCAAAAAAACCCCCAAAAAAAAATCCACAAAAAACCCCCAAAAAATCCCATGAAAATAACCCAAAAAAAGGGGGAAAATTTGGGATTTTCCACCAAAAAACTCAAAAGAAAATTCAAATTTTCTCCTAAAACCACCTTTAAGAAAATCCTAAATCCCCAAAAAAACCCCAAAAATTCCCTAAAAAAAACCCCAAAAAATCCCACGAAAAAAGCCCAAAATAGCCCCAAAAAAAGGCAAAAAACCAGAGATTTCACCCAAAAAAATTCAAAATTTTCCCCTAAAATCACCTTTAAAAACCCCTAAATCCCCAAAAAAAAACCCAAAAAAAATTCCACAAAAAACCCCAAATGTCCCATTAAAAAAAACCCCAAAATAGCCCCAAAAAAAAGGAAAAAACCAGAAATTTTCCCCTAAAAAACCCAAAAGAAAATTAAAATTTTTTGGTTTTTTGGGGTTTTTGGTGGAAATATTTAGAGTTTTTCAGGGCAAATTTTGGGGTTTTTAGTGGAAATTTTTAGGGTTTTTCGGGGCAATTGTTTGGATTTTCTGGTGGAAATTTTTAGGGTTTTTTGGGGTGAATTTTGGGGTTTTTGGTGGAAATTTTTAGGGGTTTTTGGGGTGAATTTTTAGGATTTTTGGTGGAAATTTTTAGGGTTTTTTGGGGCAATTTTGGGGTTTTTTGTGGAAATTTTTAGGGGATTTTAGGGCAATTTTTGACAATTTTAGACCAATTTTTGAGTTTTTTTAGGGCAATTTTTGGGGTTTTGTAGACCAATTTTTGAGGGTTTTTTGGGCAATTTTTTTGGTTTTCTAGGGCAATTTCGGACATTTTTAGACCAATTTTTGAGGTTTTTTGGGGCAATTTTTGGGGTTTTTTAGGGCAATTTTTGGGTTTTTTTACGGCAACTTTTGAGGTTTTCTAGGGCAATTTTTGGGGTTTTTTTAGACCAATTTTTGAGGTTTTTTGGGGCAATTTTGGGGGTTTTTTTAGACCAATTTTTGAAGTTTTTTAGGGGAATTTTTTGGGTTTTTATGGCAATTTTGGGGGTTTATTAGGACAATTTTTTAGTTTTTTTATGGCAATTTTTGGCGTTTTTTAGGGCAATTTTTTCTGCCTTTCACCAAATATTTTTACCCTTTTCCAAACCCATTTTTTGGGAGTTTTTCCCCAATTTTTGGGCTGTTTTTTGGGCTGTTTTTGGCTCACCTGTGCTGTTCTCTCCTCCCCCCGTCGCTGTCATTCAGTGAGGATTTCTCAGCTTTCCTCAAGGGGATTTTGGGGGTTTTTGGGGTGAATTTTGGGGTTTTTGGTGGAAATTTTTTTGGTTTTTTGGTCTAATTTTTTGTTTTCTAGTGGAAATTTTTAGGGTTTTTTAGAGGAAATTTTGGGCTTTTTGTGGACATTTTTAGGTTTTTTGGGGGCAATTTTTGAGATTTTTAGGGCAATTTTGGACAATTTTAGACCAATTTTTGAGGTTTTTTAGGGCAATTTTGGGGGTTTTGTAGACCAATTTTTGAGGGTTTTTAGGGCAATTTTTGGGGGGTTTTTTGGGCAATTTTTGGGGTTTTGTAGACCAATTTTTTGGGGTTTTTTGGGCAATTTTTGGGGTTTTTTTGGGCAATTTTTGGGGTTTTTTAGGGCAATTTTGGGGGATTTTTTGGGCAATTTTTGGGGATTTTTTGGGCAATTTTTGGGGATTTTTAGGGCAATTTTTGGGTTTTTTTACGGCAACTTTTGAGGTTTTGTAGGGCAATTTTTGGGGATTTTTAGGGCAATTTTTGGGTTTCTTTTGGGCAATTTTTGGGGTTTTTAAGGGCAATTTTTGGGGTTTTTTAGGGCAATTTTTGGGGTTTTTTAGACCAATTTTCTGGGGTTTTTTGGGCAATTTTTGGAGTTTTTTTGGGCAATTTTTGGGGCGATTTTTGGGGTTTTTTGGTGGAAATTTTTAGGGTTTTTTGGGGTGAATTTTTGTGCTTCTCCCCCACAATTTTTGGGTGTTTTTACCCCATTTTTTGGCTGTTTTTCCCCCATTTTTTGGCTGTTTTTACCCCATTTTTTGGCTGTTTTTACCCCATTTTTTGGCTGTTTTTACCCCATTTTTTGGCTGTTTTTACCCCATTTTTTGGCTGTTTTTACCCCATTTTTTGGGTGTTTTTACCCCATTTCTTGGCTGTTTTTGGGCCAATTTTTTGGGTGTTTTTCCCCCATTTTTTGGGAGTTTTTCCCCATTTTTGGGCTGTTTTTTCAGCTCACCTGTGCTGTTCTCTCCTCCCCCCGTCGCTGTCATTCAGTGAGGATTTCTCAGCTTTCCTCAAGGGGATTTTGGGGTTTTTTAGGGCAATTTTTGAGGGTTTTTAGGGCAATTTTTGAGGGTTTTTTTGGCAATTTTTGGGGGTTTTTTAGGTTAATTTATGGGGGGGTTTTTGGGCAATTTTTTGGGTTTTTTTAAGGCAATTTTTGAGGTTTTGTAGACCAATTTTTGAGGGTTTTTAGGGCAATTTTTGGGGGGTTTTTTGGGCAATTTTTGGGGTTTTGTAGACCAATTTTTTGGGGTTTTTTGGGCAATTTTTGGGGTTTTTTTGGGCAATTTTTGGGGTTTTTTTGGGCAATTTTGGGTGTTTTTTAGACCAATTTTTGGGGTTTTTTAGGGCAATTTTTGGGGATTTTTTGGGCAATTTTTGAGGGTTTTTTAGGGCAATTTTTGGGGTTTTTTAGGGCAATTTTTGGGGTTTTTGGTGTGAATTTTGGGGTTTTTGGTGGAAATTTTTAGGGTTTTTTGAGGCAATTTTTAGGATTTTTGGTGGAAATTTTTAGGGTTTTTTTGGGGCAATTTTGGTTTTTTTTGTGGAAATTTTGGGGTTTTTTAGGGCAATTTTTGGGGTTTTTTGGGGCGATTTTTGGGGTTTTTGGTGGAATTTTTTAGGGTTTTTTGGGGTGAATTTTTGTGCTTCTCCCCCACATTTTTAGGATTTCCTGCACACGTTTTTTGGCTGTTTTTACCCAATTTTTTGGCTATTTTTGGGCTGTTTTTGGGCTCACCTGTGCTGTTCTCTCCTCCCCCCGTCGCTGTCATTCTCGCCACATGATCAACTCCAATCCTCTCTGCCTCCTCGGTGGCCAAGGTGTAGGGCAGCTCAGCAAACAGCATGGTGGCCTCCAAATTTGGGGGGAAAAACGTCAGAAAATGTCCCCAAAATGTCCCCAAAATGTCCCCAAAATTTTGGGGAATTCGGTAAAAAAAACCCTGAGAAAATCGGATTTTGGTGAAGCAAAAAATGTCCCAAAAATGCTCCTAAAACATCCCTAAAATGCCCCAAAAATGTCCCAAAAATAGCCCAAAAATGTCCCAAAAGTATCCCTAAAATGCCCCAAAAATGTCCCAAAAATGCCCCAAAAAATGTCCCCAAAATGTCCCTAAAATGTCCCTAAAATGCCCTAAAAATGTCTCTAAAATGCCAAAAAAAATTCCAGAAAAATGTCCCTAAAATGCCCCAAAAGTGCCCTAAAAACGTCCCTAAAAATGTCCCAAAAATACCCAAAAAAATTCCACAAAAATGTCCCAAAAAAGTCTCAAAAATGAGGAAAATTCCCATTAGAACAGAGAATAATTCCAGCCAAAATCAGCCCCAAATTCATCCCAAAATCCCCCAAAAAAACCCAAAAATCCCCCAAAAAATCCCAAAAATTCCTCAGGAAAAGAGCAGCTCAGCAAACAGCATGGTGGCCTCCAAATTTGGGGGGAAAAACGTCAGAAAATGTCCCCAAAATGTCCCCAAAATGTCCCCAAAATTTTGGGGAATTCGGTAAAAAAAACCCCAAAAAAATATCTCAAATTTTGGGGAATTCGGTAAAAAAAACCCTGAGAAAATCGGAGTTGGGTGAGGCAAAAACTGTCCCTAAAATGTCCCAAAAATGACCTAAAAATGCCCTAAAAATGTCCTAAAATCCTCCAAAAATGTCCCAAAAATCCTCAAAAAATGCCCCAAAAATGTCCCAAAAATGCCACCAAAATGTCCCAAAAAATATCCAAAAAAATTCCACAAAATGCCCCAAAAATATCCCTAAAATGCCTCAAAAATGTCCCTAAAATGCCAAAAAAATTCCACAAAAATGTCCCTAAAATGCCCCAAAAATGTCCCAAAAGTGTCCCTAAAATGCCAAAAAAATTCCACAAAAATGTCCCAAAAATGTCCCTAAAATGCCCCAAAAATGTCCCAAAAATGCCCTAAAAATGACCCAAAAATACCCCAAAAAATCCACAAAAATGCCCCAAAAATGCCCCAAAAATGCCTCTAAAATGTCCCTAAAATGCCCTAAAAATGTCCCTAAAATGCCCCAAAAAATGTCCCAAAAATGTTTCTAAAATGCCCCAAAAATGTCCCTAAAATGCCCCAAAAAATTCCACAAAAATGGCAAAAAAAATCCCAAAAATGCCCCAAAAAGTCCCAAAAACACCCCAAAAATGTCCCAAAAATGCCACAAAAATTCCACAAAAATTCCACAAAAATTCCACAAAAATGTCCCAAAAATGCCACAAAAAAGTCCTAAAAATATCCCAAAAATGCCCTAAAAATGTCCCTAAAATGTCCCAAAATATGCCCAAAAAATGCCCTAAAATGCCCCAAAAATGGGGAAATTTTGGCTGAATTCCACCCAAATCCCACCCAAAATTCACCCCAAAAAATCCCCAAAATCCCCCAAAATTCCCCAAAAATTCCCCAAACTCACCTCTCCGTTGATGATGTCGATCACAGACTCAAAAACACTCACTGGCAGCTGAAAAAGAACCAAAATTGGGGTGAAAATCCCAAATTTTGGGGTCCTGAAATCCCTAAAGTTGGGGATTTGACCCAAAAATTGGGGATTTTCCCAAAAAATTTGGGGATTTTGCATCAAATTTGGGGATTTTCCAAAAAAAATTGGGGATTTTGACCTTAAATTGGGGATTTTGACCCCAAAATTGGAGATTTGATCCCAAAAATTGGGGATTTTGCACCCAAAAATTGGAGATTTGACTTCAAAATTAAGAGAATTTGACCCAAAATTAGGGATTTGACCCCAAAATTAGGGATTTTCCCAAAAAATTGGGGATTTTGCCTTAAAAATTGGGGATTTTGCACCCAAAAATTGGGGATTTTGATCCCAAAATTGGAGGATTTGACCCCAAAATTGGGTATTTGACTTCAAAATTAAGAGAATTTGACCCAAATTTGGGGATTTTGCACCCAAAATTGGAGATTTTGCCTCAAAAACTGGGGATTTGACCCCAAAATTGGAGATTTGATCCCAAAAATTAGAGATTTTCCCAAAAAATTGGGGATTTTGCCTTAAAAATTGGGGATTTTGCACCCAAAAATTGGGGATTTTGACCCCAAAATTGAGGATTTTCCCCAAAAAATTGGAGCTTTGACCCCAAAAATTGGAGATTTTCACCCAAAATTGCAGATTTTGCACCCAAAATTGGAGAATTTAACCTCAAATTTGGGGATTTGATCCCAAAAATTGGAGATTTTACCCAAAAATTGGAGATTTTGACCCAAAATCGGGAATTTTCCCTCCAAATTGAGGATTTTCCCCCCAAAAATTTCCAATTTGACCCCAAAAATTTAGGATTTTTCCCTCAAAATCGAAAGTTTTTCCCCCAAAAATTTTGCAATTTGACCTAAAAACTGGAGATTTTCCCCAAAATTGGAGGATTTTACCCCAAAAATTGGAAATTTTCCCTCCAAATTGAGGATTTTTCCCCAAAAAAATTGGTATTTTGTCCCAAAACTTAGCGATTTAACCCCAAAAATTTGGGATTTTTCCCTCCAAATTCCGAGTTTTCCCCCAAAATGTCAGATTTTTGCCCAAAATTGGGGATTTTCCCCCAAAATTGGGGATTTTCCCCCAAAATTGAGAGTTTTTCCCCAAAAATTTTGCAATTTGACCCCAAAATTGGAGATTTTTCCCAAAAATTGGAGGATTTTCCCCAAAATTGAAGATTTTCCCTCCAAATTGAGGATTTTTCCCCAAAAAATTTGCAATTTAACCCCAAAAATTGGGGATTTTTCCCTCCAAATTCTGAGTTTGACCCCAAAATTTCCTATTTTTGCCCAAATTTGAGGATTTTCCTCCAAAATTGGGCAATTTGACCCCAAAAATTGAGGATTTTCCCCAAAATTGAGGATTTTCCCTCCAAATTGAGGTTTTTTCCCCAAAAAATCTGCAATTTGGACCCAAAAATTTGGTATTTTGTCCCAAAACTTTGGGGATTTTTCCCAAAAATTTGCCAGTTTTCCCCAAAGATTTGGGATTTTGCCCCAAAATTGGAGGATTTTTGCCCAAAATTGGAAATTTTCCCTCCAAACTGAGGATTTTTCCCCCAAAAATTTGGTATTTTGTCCCAAAAATTAGCAATTTAACCCCAAAAATTGGGGATTTTCCCCTCCAAATTCCGAGTTTGACCCCAAAATTTCAGATTTTTGCCCAAAATTGGGGATTTTCCCCCAAAATTGGGCAATTTGACCCCAAAAATTGAGGATTTTCCTTCCAAAATTGGGGATTTTCCCTCAAAATTGAGAGTTTTTCCCCAAAAATTTTGCAATTTGACCCCAAAATTGGAGATTTTTACCCCCAAAATTGGGAATTTTCCCCCAAAGTTTGAGATTTTGCCCACAAAAGGTGTTATTTGGACCCAAAAATTTGGTATTTTGTCCCAAAACTTTGGGGATTTTTCCCAAAAATTTGCCAGTTTTCCCCAAAAATTTGGGATTTTGACCCAAAATTGAGAATTTTCCCTCAAAAATTGGGGCATTTGGCCCCAAAAATTTGCAATTTGACCCCAAAAATTGAGGATTTTCCCCCCAAAATTGGGGATTTTCCCTCAAATTCAGAGTTTTCCCCCAAAAATTTCAGATTTTGCCCAAAAATTGGAGGATTTTCCCAAAATTGAGGATTTTCTCTCCAAATTGAGGATTTTTCCCCAAAAAATCTGCAATTTGGACCCAAAAATTTGGTATTTTGTCCCAAAACTTTGGGGATTTTTCCCAAAAATTTGCCAGTTTTCCCCAAAAATTTGGGATTTTGCCCCAAAATTGGAGGATTTTTGCCCAAAATTGGGAATTTTCCCTCAAATTCAGAGTTTTTCCCAAAAAAATTTGCAATTTGACCCCAAAATTGGAGATTTTCCCTCCAAAATTGGGGATTTTCCCTCCAAATTGAGGTTTTTTCCCCAAAAAATCTGCAATTTGGACCCAAAAATTTGGTATTTTGTCCCAAAACTTTGGGGATTTTTCCCAAAAATTTGCCAGTTTTCCCCAAAAATTTGGGATTTTGCCCCAAAAAGTCAGATTTTTGCCCAAAATTTGGGATTTTCCCTCAAAATTGAGAGTTTTTCCCCAAAAATTTTGCAATTTGACCCCAAATTTGGAGATTTTTCCCAAAAATTGGAGGATTTTTCCCCGAAAAATTTGCAATTTGGACCCAAAAATTTGGTATTTTGTCCCAAAAATTAGCAATTTAACCCCAAAAATTGGGGATTTTTCCCTCAAAATCGAAAGTTTTTCCCCAAAAATTTGCAATTTGCCCCCAAAAATTAGTGATTTAACCCTAAAAATTGGGGATTTTTCCCTCCAAATTCCGAGTTTGACCCCAAAATGTCAGATTTTTGCCCAAAATTGGGAATTTTCCCTCAAATTCAGAGTTTTTCCCAAAAAATTTTGCAATTTGACCCCAAAATTGGAGATTTTCCTTCCAAAATTGAGGATTTTCCCTCCAAATTGAGGTTTTTTCCCCAAAAAATCTGCAATTTGGACCCAAAAATTTGGTATTTTGTCCCAAAACTTTGGGGATTTTTCCCAAAAATTTGCCAGTTTTCCCCAAAGATTTGGGATTTTGCCCCAAAATTGGAGGATTTTTGCCCAAAATTGGGGATTTTCCCTCAAATTCAGAGTTTTTCCCCAAAAATTTTGCAATTTGACCCCAAATTTGGAGATTTTTCCCAAAAATTGGAGGATTTTTCCCCGAAAAATTTGCAATTTGGACCCAAAAATTTGGTATTTTATCCCAAAAATTAGCAATTTAACCCCAAAAATTGGGGATTTTTCCCTCCAAATTCCGAGTTTTTCCCCAAAATTTCAGATTTTTGCCCAAAAATTGGGGATTTCTCCCCAAACTCACATCGGTGTGTTTGGTCATTGGGTTGAGCTTGAGGAACAAAGGACTCTCGATGATCTCACACACCTGGAAAAGGAGAAAACTGGGGTGAAAAAACCCAAAAAAATACCAAAAATACCCGAAAAATATCCCAAAAAATACCTAAAAAAACCAAAAAACAAAAAAAAAACCTAAAAAACCCCCAAAAAGTACCAAAAGAACAGCAAAAGATACCAAAAAAACCCCAAAAAATACCCTCAAAAACCCGAAAAACTAAAGAAATACCAAAAAAACCAAAAAAAACACTAAAAAAACCCAAAAATACCCAAAACAATCCTCAAAACAACCCCTAAAAAAACCCAAAAACCCCAAAAAAACCCAAAAAATACCCAAAAAACCCCAAAAAAAGCCAAAAATACCCAAAACAACCCCCAAAAAACCCCTAAAAATACAAAAAAACCCTTAAAAAAAACAAAAAACCCCAAAAAAACCCAAAAAATACCAAAAG
>NW_028147431.1:1845516-1866497 GCF_008360975.1 Lichenostomus cassidix
TTTTTGAGAATTTTGATGAAATTTTGAACATTTTAAAGTCAATTTGGATGAAAATTTTGGGGATTTTCACAGAAATTTGGGGGATTTTGTCGGAATTTCGTGGGAATTCGGGAATTTGGGATTTGGGGATGAAATTTTTGGGCTAAAATTCCCAAATTTTGGGGAATTCCAGCTTCTCCCAGCTGGATTTTGGGTGGAATTCAGGTGGACTTGGGATGAATTTTTGGGATTTTGGGTCAAATTCGAAGCACATTTTTGGGAATTTTGAGGGAAAAAGTCAGGATTTTGGGGAAATTTTGGGATTTGGGATTTTGGGAAAAAAATCCCAAATTTTGGGTGGATTTGGGTGAAATTTATGAGAATTTTGATGAAAATTTGAACATTTTCAAGTCGATTTTGATGGAAATTTGGGGGATTTTGCTGGAATTTCGTGGGAATTTCGGGAATTTGGGATTTCAGGATGAATTTTTTGGGATAAAATTCCCAAATTTTGGGTAGATTTGGGTGAAATTTATGAGAATTTTGATGAAAATTTGAACATTTTCAAGTCGATTTTGATGGAAATTTCGGGGATTTTGCTGGAATTTTGTGGGATTTTCGGGAATTTCGGGAATTTGGGATTTGGGGATGAAATTTTTGGGCTAAAACTCCCAAATTTCGGGTAAATTTTGATGAAATTTATGAGAATTTTGATGAAATTTTGAACATTTTAAAGTCGATTTTGATGGAAATTTTGGGGATTTTGATGGAAATTTGGGGGATTTTGCTGGAATTTCGTGGGAATTTCGGGAATTTCGGGAATTTGGGATTTGGGGATGAAATTTTGGGCTAAAATTCCCAAATTTTGGGGAATTCCAGCCTCTCCCAGCTGGATTTTGGGTGGAATTCAGTTGGATTTGGGATGAATTTTTGGGATTTTGGGTCAAATTCGAAGCACATTTTTGGGAATTTTGAGGGAAAAGTTCAGGATTTTGGGGAAATTTTGGGATTTGGGATTTTGGGAAAAAAAATCCCAAATTTTGGGTGGATTTGGGTGAAATTTATGAGAATTTTGATGAAAATTTGAACATTTTAAAGTCAATTTTGATGGAAATTTGGGGGATTTTGATGGAAATTTGGGGGATTTTGGAGGAAATTTTGGGGATTTTGCTGGAATTTCGTGGGAATTTCGGGAATTTGGGATTTGGGGATGAAATTTTGGGCTAAAACTCCCAAATTTTGGGTGGATTTGGGTGAAATTTATGAGAATTTTGATGAAAATTTGAACATTTTCAAGTCGATTTTGAGGGAAATTTTGGGGATTTTGGAGGAAATTTGGGGGATTTTGCTGGAATTTTGTGGGAATTTCAGGAATTTCGGATTTGGGGATGAAATTTTGGGCTGAAATTCCCGAATTTTGGGGAATTCCAGCCTCTCCCAGGAGCTGAGCAGCCCTGAGCAATCGGCAGAGTTGGATTTGAGCTCCAGAAGCATCCGGTGGGAAATTCCCAAAATCCAGGGAGGATCTCAACTTTCTGCTCTTTTCAAGGTAAAAAATTCCCAAAAATTCCCAAATTTATCCCAAAAAATTCAACCCAGAAGCTCAGGGAGTGAAATTCCCAAGAAATTCGGTTGAAATCCCAAAAAAATCCCCAAAAAAACCCTTAAAATCTGTCATAAGTTTGTCACAGTTTTGTCCCAAATTTGAATTATTCCCAAAAAACCCCAAAAAATCCCAAAATGTCCCAAAAAATCCTCAATGTCCCCAAATCCTTCCAATGTCCCAAATATCCCAAAACTCCCAAATATCCCAAAATATCCCGAAATATCCCAAATCCCCCAACACACCAAACATCCCAAATAACCCAAATATTCCAAAATATCCCAAAATATCCCAAATTTCTCCAAACCTGCTGGCAGCTCTGCCTCAGCTCAGCCCAAATATCCCCAAAAATCCCCAAAAATCCCCAAAATATCCCAAAATAACCGAAATTTCTCAACTCCCCAAACATCCCAAATGCCCCAAATCCTCCCAAAATTCCCAAAATTTTTGATTTTTTCCCGTTTCCAGCTGGAATTTCCATCTCTCCTTTGAGCTTTCAGCCCAAAAATCCCCAAAAATCCCAAAATATCCCAAATTTCTCAACTCCCCAAGTATCCCAAATGCCCCAAATCCTCCCAAAATTCCCAAATTTTTGAATTTTTCCCATTTCCAGCTGGAGTTCTGCTCCCCCAGCCCCTGCTGGCAGCTCAGCCTGAGCTCAGCCCATCTCTCCTTCGAGCTTTCAGCCCAAAAATCCCCAAAAATGCCCAAAATATCCCAAAATATCCCAAATTTCTCAACTCCCCAAGTATCCCAAATGCCCCAAACTTGCTGAAAATTCCCAAATTTTTGATTTTCAGCTGGAATTCTGCTCCCCCAGCCCATCTCTCCTTCGAGCTTTCAGCCCAAAAATCCCCAAAATAACCCAAAATATCCCAAAATCTCCCAAAAAATCCCCAATTTCTCAACTCCCCAAACATCCCAAAGATCCCAAACTTGCTGAAAATTCCCAAATTTTTTATTTTCAGCTGGAATTCACCTCTCCCAGCCCCTGCTGGCAGCTCAGCCTGAGCTCAGCTCATCTCTCCTTCGAGCTTTCAGACCAAAAATCCCCAAAATACCCCAAAATATCCCAAAATATCCCAAATTTCTCGACTCCCCAAGTATCCCAAATGCCCCAAATCCTCCCAAAATTCCCAAATTTTTGAATTTTTCCCATTTTCAGGTGGAGTTCTGCTCCCCCAGCCCCTGCTGGCAGCTCAGCCTGAGCTCAGCCCATCTCTCCTTCGAGCTCCCCAGCCACTCCTGCTCGGGGCTGAGAATTCGGTTTCTGAGGATTTCGGGACCTGCAGGAGCTCCGAGCTCAGCCCAGCGCTGGGTGAGACACCTCAGCCACAGCCAGAATTATGTGCTCAGGCTCTGAGGGGAAATTTGGGGAGAATTCCTGAAAAAATGGGAGAAAATGGCGAAAAAATGGTGGAAAAACAACAAAAAATGGCGAAAAAATGACAAAAAACGGCGAAAAAATGGCTGAGAAATGATGGTTTTTGGTGTTTTTTATTGGAATTTTGGGTGAAAACTGAGTGGGAATTCTGGGATTTTGTGCTTAGAATGGGAAAAATAAAGAGGTGGAAACTCCAAAATTTTGGGAAAAAATTCCCTAAAAAATGGCAAAGAAATGGGAAAAAACGGTGAAAAAACGGCTGAAAATGATGGTTTTTGGTGTTTTTTATTGGAATTTTGGGGCAAACTGGGTGAGACACCTGAGCCACACCCAGAACTACATGCTGAGACTGTGAGGAGAAATTTGGGGATTTTGGGAAAAAATTCCCGAAAAAATGGTGCAAAAATGGAGAAAATTGGTGAAAAAATGACAAAAAACGGCAAAAAAAGGGCTGAGAAATGATGGTTTTTGGTGTTTTTTATTGGAATTTTGGGAGAAAACTGAGTGGGAATTTTGGGATTCTGCACTCAGAAGGTTTAGAGGGAAATAAAGGAGTGGAAAATCCGGAATTTTGGGAATTTTAGGAAAAAATTCCCAGGAAAAACGGCGAAAAAACGGTTGAGAAATGTTTTTTTGGTGTTTTTGATTGCAATTTTGGGGCAAACTGGGTGGGAATTCTCCGAGCTCAGCGCTGGGTGAGACACCTGAGCCACAGCCAGAACTACGTGCTCAGGCTCTGAGGGGAAATTTGGGGGTTTTGGGAAAAAATTCCCAAAAAAACGGCGAAAAAACGACAAAAAATGGTGAAAAAATGACAAAAAACGGCGAAAAAATGGCTGAAAAATGATGGTTTTTGGTGTTTTTTATTGGAATTTTGGGGCAAACTGGGTGGGAATTTTGGGATTCTGTACTCACAAGGTTTAGAGGGAAATAAAGGAGTGGAAAATCCAGAATTTTGGGAATTTTAGGAAAAAATGCCCAGGAAAAACGGCGAAAAAACGGTTGAGAAATGATGTTTTTTTGGTGTTTTTGATTGCAATTTTGGGGCAAACTGGGTGGGAATTCTCCGAGCTCAGCGCTGGGTGAGACACCTGAGCCACAGCCAGAACTACGTGCTCAGGCTCTGAGGGGAAATTTGGGGATTTTGGGAAAAAATTCCCAAAAAAATCCCCCAAAAAATGGCAAAAAAAGGGCGAAAAAATGACAAAAAATGGCGAAAAAATGACAAAAAACGGCGAAAAAATGGTTGAGAAATGATGGTTTTTGGGGTAAACTGGGTGAGACACCTGAGCCACAGTGAGAACTACGTGCTCAGGCTCTGAGGGGAAATTTGGGGGTTTTGGGAAAAAATTCCCGAAAAAACGGCGAAAAAACAACAAAAAATGGAGAAAAAAATGACAAAAAACGGCAAAAAAATGGCTGAGAAATGATGGTTTTTGGTGTTTTTTATTGGACTTTTGGGAGAAACTGGGTGGGAATTTTGGGATTTCGTTCTCATAACATCTGAGAGAAGATAGAATGGAGATTCCAAAATATTTGGGAAATTTGGGAAAAAATTACCAAAAAAACCGGGAAAAAACGGCAAAAAAATGGGAAAAAACAGCTGAGAAATGATGGTTTTTGGTGTTTTTTATTGGAATTTCGGGAGAAAACTGAGTGGGAATTTTGGGATTTTGTGCTTAGAATGGGAAAAATAAAGGGGTGGAAACTCCAAAATTTTGGGAAAATTCCTGAAAAAATGGCGCAAAAATGGAGAAAATCGGAGAAAAAACGGCTGAGAAATGATGGTTTTTGGTGTTTTTTATTGGAATTTTGGGAGAAAACTGAGTGGGAATTTTGGGATTTTGTGCTTAAAAGATTTGGAGGGAAATAAAGGAGTGGAAACGCCAAAATTTTGGGAATTTTGGGAAAAATTCCTGAAAAAACCAGCAAAAAAATGGAGAAAATCGGAGAAAAAACGGCTGAGAAATGATGGCTTTTGGTGTTTTTTATTGGAATTTTGGGCGAAAACTGAGTGGGAATTTTGGGATTCTGCACTCAGAAGGTTTGGAGGGAAATAAAGGAGTGGAAAATCCAGAATTTTGGGAATTTTAGGAAAAAAATTCCTGAAAAAAACATGGAAAAATGGGGGAAAAACAGAGGAAAAATGGCTGAAAAATGATGATTTTTGGTGTTTTTTGTTGGAATTTTGGGAGAAAACTGAGTGGGAATTTTGGGATTTCATTCCCAGAATGTCTGGAAGAAGATAAAGAGGTGGAAACTCAAAATTTTGGGAGATTTGGGAAAAAATTCCCGAAAAAAATGACAAAAAAGTGGAAAAATGGCAAAAAAACGGCTGAGAAATGATGGTTTTTAGTGTTTTTTATTGGAATTTTGGGGGAAAATGGCAAATAAAAGGTGGGAATTTTGGGATTCTGCACTTAAAAGGTTTGGAGGGAAATAAAAGAATGGAAACTCCAGAATTTTGGGAATTTTGGGAAAAAATTCCCGAAAAAAATGTGGAAAAATGACAAAAAAATGGAGCAAAAACGGCTGAAAAATGATGGTTTTTGGTGGTTTTTGTTGGAATTTTGGGAGAAAAATGAGTGAAAATTTTGGGATTTTGTGCTGAAGAACTGAGAGCCTCAGAATTCCGGGAAATTTGGGAAAAAATTCCCCAAAAAATGGGGAAAAATGGAGGAAATGGGAGGAAAAAAGACTCAGAAACGATGGAGATTTTTTGTGATTTTTATTGGAATTTTTGGGGGAAAAAATGAGAAAAAATGAGAAAAACTTGAGTGGGAAGTTTGGGATTTTGGGCTCAGAAGGTGAAGAAATGAGAATTCTGAAATTTGGGGGAAAAAACCCAAAATTAAAAAAAAATTCCCAAAATTAAAGGTTTGGAAATTACAGAATTTTGGGTTTTTTAATTGGAATTTTGGGGTGAAAAATGGGAAAAAAATGGGGAAAAAATGGGAATTTTGGGAATTTCATTCCCAGAATGTCAAGGAGAAAATAAAGGAGAGGAAATTCCAAAATATTTGGGAGAAAATCCCAAAAATTCCCAAAAAAAATTCCCAAAAATGCCAAATTTGGCTTTTTTTAAACTAGGAAAAAAGAAGAATTTTGGGAAAAAATGGGAAAAAAATTGGGAATTTTGGGATTTTGTCTTCAGGAAATCCGGAAGGAAGGAAAATCCCAAAATATTTGGGAGAAAATCCCAAAAATTCCCCAAAAAAATTCCCAAAAATGCCAAATTTGGCTTTTTTTTTAACTGGGAAAAAACAGGAATTTGGGAAAAAAATGGGAAAAAAATGGGAAAAAATCCACAGAATTTTTGGAATTTCATCCTCAGAAAACCTGGAAAGAGAAAAGAAAAGAAAAAATCCCAAATTATTTAAAATAATCCCAAAAAAACCCCAAAATTCATCCAAAAAAAATTCAAATTTTGGGATTTTTTAACAGAAAAAACCCCAAATTTTGGGATAAAAATCCCCAAAAACTACCAAAAAAAGGGGAAATTTTGGATTTTTTCCTGGAAGGTTTGAGATCCCAAAAATTCCCAAAATTTCACCCCAAAAATTCCCAAAATTTCCCAAAAAAATTTTCTCACCTGGAAGTCAAAAGCTGGAGGAGCCAAAAAGATCTTCAGGTTGTTCTGGAAAACTCTGGAAAAATCCCAAATTTTTTTGAGGAATTTTCCCCAAATTTTGGGATTTTCCCAATTTTTTGGGGTTTTTTTCCTAATTTTCTAATATTTTCCCTCAAATTTTGGATTTTTTTCCCCCAAATTTTTAGGTTTTTTTTCCCCAAATATTTGGAATTTTTTGCCCAATTTTGTAATTTTTCCCAAATTTTTGTGGTTTTCCCAATTTTTGGGTTTTTTTCCCTAATTGTCTAATTTTTTTTCCCTAATTTTTAGGATTTTTTTCCTAATTTTTAAGTTTTTTTCTAATATTTTCTCTCAAATTTTGGGTTTTTTCCCAAAATTTTTAGATTTTTTCCCCAAATATTTATCACTTTTGGCCAAATTTTGGGATTTTCCCCCAAATTTTTTTGGTTTTCCCATTTTTTTTCCCAAATATTTGGGGATTTTCCCTGAATTTTGGGTTTTTCCCTCAAATTTTGGGGATTTTCTTTCCACTGAATTTCATTTCTTTTTCACAAATTTTAGGAGTTTTTCCCTAAATCTTTGGGATTTTTCCCAAATTTTGAAAATTTTCCCCCAATTTTTTTTGGGTTTTTTCCCTAATTTTTTTAGGTTTTTCCCAAATTTTTAGATTTTTTCCCAAATTTTGAGATTTTTTCCCCCCAAATTTTGAATTTTTCCCTTAATTTTTGTGATTTTTCCCCAAAATTTTGTGATTTTTTCCCCCAAATTTTGTTATTTTTCCCCAAATTTTTGCATTTTCCCCCCAAATTTTTTCCTTTTCTCCCCAAATTTTACAGTTTTTCACCAAATTTTTTCCTTTTTTCCCCTAATTTTTTCCTTTTTCCCGAAATTTTTGGGTTTTTCCCCCAATTTTTGGGTCTCACCTTGGGGGATTTTGGGTTTTCTTCTTCTTCCTCTTCCTCTTCTTCTTCCATCAAACTCAACCTGAGAGAAAAAATTCCCCAAAAATCCCCAAAATCCCCAAAAATCCCCAAAATTCCACCTAAAAATCCCCAAATTCCCCAAATTCCACCCAAAATTCATCCAGAAACCCCAAAAATCCCCAAAATTTACCCCAAATTTTACCCCAAAATCCACTCAGAGACTCCAAAAATCCCAAAAATTCTTCCCAAAATTTCCCCCAAATTTTTCCCGAATTCCCCAAAAATCGCCTCAAAAATTGCTCCCAAATTGTTCCCAAAATCCCCAAATTCCTCCCAAAATTCCTCCCAATTCTCCCAAAAATATTTGCCTCTAAAATTTCCCCAAAATCCTCAAAAAATTCCCCCAAAAAATCCCAAAATTCCACCCAAAATCCTCAAGAATTTCACTCCAAAATTCCCAAAAAAATCCCCCAAAATGTCCTAAAATCCCCCAAAATTCCCCCAAATTCTCCAAAAATTCCCACCAAATTTGCCTCCAAAATTTCCCCTAAGTTCCCCAAAATTTGCCCCAAAAATTCCCAAATTCCCCCCAAAAATTTCACTCCAAATTCCCCAAAATTCCCCAAAATCCCCCCAAAAAAATCTCCCAAAATTCCCCAAAATCCCCAAGAATTTTACTCCAAATTCATCCAAAATTTCCCCCGAAAATTCCCAAATTCCAAAAAAAATTTTCCCCAAAATTCGCCCCAAGAATTCCCAAAATTCCCCAAAATTCTCCCCAAATTCTTCCCAGAATTCCACCTAATTCTCCCCAAAAAATCCCCCAAAACGTCCCAAAATTCCACCCAAAATCCCCAAGAATTTCACCCAAAATTCCCCCAAAATGTACCTCAAAAATTCCAAAAAAATCCCTCAAAAATCCCAAAATTCTTCCAAAAATTCCACCCGAAATCCCCAAAAATTTCACCCCAAAAATTCCCAGAATTCCACAAAATTTTCCCCAAAATTCTCCCCAAAATTCCCAAATTTTTCTCACCGAGATCCCAAACTCCTCCTGCTGCTGCTGCTGCTTTGAGGGAAAAAAAAGAAAATTGGGAGTTTTGGAGAAAATTCCCAAATTTTTGGGAATTTTTAGGGTTTTTTGGGGATTTTTTTGAGGATTTTTGGTTTATTTTTGGGGATTTTTGGGGATTTTTTGGAGAGGATTTTTGGATTATTTTGGGGGTTTTGGAGAATTTTTTGGAGAGAATTTTTGGTTTATTTTTGGGGAATTTGGAGGTTTTTTTGGATTTTTTGGAGAGAATTTTTGGTTTATTTTTGGGGTTTTTTGGGGGATTTTTTTTGGGATTTTTTGGGGAATTTTTTGGGGTTTTTTTGGGATTCTTTTGGGATTTTTTTGGGAATTTTCTGGGATTCTCTTCAGATTCTTTTGGGATTTTTTGGGGATTTTTTGGGGGAATTTTTTTGATTTTTTTCTATTTTTGGGGATTTTGGGTTTTACAACTTTTGTAGGATTTGGGATTTTGGGATTTCTTTGGGATTTTCTGCATTTTGGGGATTTTTAGGTTTTAGGATTTTGGGATTTCTTTGGGAATTTTTTTTATTTTTTGGGGAAATTTGGGGATATTTTGGGAAATTTTTGTGGAATTTTGGGGGAAATTTTGGGGATTTTTTGGGTTTTGGGGATTTTTTTTTAATTTTTGAGGAATTTTTAGGGTTTTGGGGATTTTTTGGGAATTTTTTATTTTATTTTTGAAATTTTTGGTTTGGGGATTTTTGGGAATTTTTGGGGATTTTTGGGATTCTCTTGATTCTTTGAGGGATTTTGAGGAATTTTTTTGGATTTTTTTTGGGAATTGTTTAGGGATTTTTTGGGAATTTTTGGGGAAAATTTTGGGGATTTTTTAAAACATGTTTGGGATTTTTTGGGAATTTTTGGGGGATTTTTTGGGGATTTTTTGGGAATTTTTGGGGAATTTTTGGGAATGTTTGGAGGATTTTTTTGGGAATTTTTTTGGATTTTTTTTTTTTTGGGGGGAATTTTTTGGGTTTTCCTCTCACCTTTGCAGCTGCACTGAAGATTTCCCAGTTTTGGGTTTAACTTTTGCCAAAGTCGAAGTTAATTTGGGTTTTGGAGGCCAAGGGCTGGATGGGGGAGGAGCTGAAAAAAAAACCAAAATTCACTTTTTTACACCCAAAATTCCTGAATTTCCCCAAAATTCCCAGATTTCCCTCCAATTTGGAATTTCTTCCCCCAAAACTCCCACATTTTCCCTCCAAAATTCAGATTTTTCCCCCAAATTCCCAGATTTTCCCCAAATTCCCAGATTTCCCCCCAAATTTAGGATTTTTTCCCCCAAAATTCAGATTTTTTTCCGCAAAACCCCCCAAAAATTCCCATTTTTCCCCCTAAAAATCCCATTTTTTGCCCCCAAATTCCCATTTTTTCCCCCAAAATTCCCATTTTTCCCCCCAAATTCCCGGATTTTTCCCCCCAAATTCCCATTTTTCCCGAAATCCGGGACTCTCACCCCATTTCCTGGCTCTCTTGGCCGCCGGAGCTCCCTTGGGGCTCCCAGGAGCTTCCAGAGATTTGCGATAAACCAGCAGAGCAGGAAAATCCCCAAAATCCCCCAAATCTGCCCCAGAATGAGTCCCGGAATTCCCCAAATTCCCCAAATTCCCGAAATTCCCGGAATTCCCGGAATTCCCGAGGCGGCGCCGGCGGCAGCTGCGATCCAGGAGGGAGAGGCTGGAAAATAATGGGGAAAATAATGGGAAAAATGGGAAAAATAATTGGGAAAAATGGGGAAAATTGGGAAAAATGGGAAAAATGGAAAAAAGGGGAAAATGGGAAAAAAATGGGAAAAATGGGAAAAATGGGAATAATGGGGAAAATGAGGAAAAAATGGGAAAAATAATGGGGAAAATAATGGGGAAAATGGGAAATGGAAAAAAAAGGGAAAAAATAGGGAAAATGGGAAAAATGGGAAAAAGTGGGAAAAAAAGGGAAAATGGGAAAAAAATGGGAAAAATGGGAAAAAATGGGAGAAATGGGGAAATGGAGAAAAGGGGAAAAATGGGGAAATTGGGAAAAAATGTGAGAAAATGGGAATAGTTGGGGAAAATGGGGAAAATGGGAAAAAATGGGGAAAAAATGGGAAAATAGGAAAAATTTTAAAATGGGAAAAATGGGAAATGGAGAAAAATGGGAAAAATAGGGAAAAATGGGGAAATTTGAAAAAGGGGGGAAAAAGGAGGAAAATGGAAAAATGGGGAAAATGGGAATAATGGAGAAAAATGGGGAAAAAATGGGAAAAATAATGGGGAAAATTGGGGAAATTGGGATGAAAATGGGATGAAAATGGGGAAAAATGGGGAAATGGAAAGAAAAGGGAAAAAATGGGGAAAATGGGAAAAAATGGGAAAAGTGGGGAAAAAAGGAAAAATGGGAAAAATAGGGAAAAATGGGAAGAATGAGAAAATTGGGAAAAAAGGGAAAATGAGAAAAATAGGGAAAAATGGGGAAAAAATGGGGAAATTGGGAAAAATGGGGAAAAATGGGATGAAAATGGGAATAATGGGGAAAATGGGGAAAAAATGGGAAAAAATAATGGGAAAATGGGGAAATGGAAAGAAAAGGGAAAAAATGTGGAAAATGGGAAAAAATGGGAAAAGTGGAAAAAAAAGGGAAAATGGGAAAAATGGAAAAAAGGGGAAAATGGGAAAAAAATGGGAAAAATTGGAAAATAGAAAAGAGGGGAAAAATGGGGAAATTGGGAAAAAATGTGAGAAAATGGGAATAATTGGGGAAAATGGGGAAAATGAGAAAAAATGGGAAAAAATGGGGAAAATGGGAAAAATAGGGAAAAATGGAGAAAAATGGGAAAATGGGAAAAAATGGGAAGAATGGGAATTTAGGAAAAAATGGGAAAAATGGGGAAAAAAGGGGAAAAATGGGGAAATTTGAAAAATGAGGAAATGGGGAAAAATGGGGAAAATGAGAGAAAAATGGGGAAAAATGAGGAGAAATCAGGAGAAATGGGAGAAAAAGGGAAAAAATGGGGGAAAAAGGGGAAAATGGGAGAATGAAAAAATGGGGAAAAAAATGGGGAATTTGGGAAAAAATGGGGAAAAATGGGGAAAAAAGGAAAATAGGGATAATGGGGAAAATGAGAATTTGGGAAAAATGGGGAAAAATAGGGAAATTTGGGAGGAAAATGAATGAAATTGACACAAAATTTGACCCAAAAATTCCCAAAATTTGAGCCAAAAATTTGATCCTAAAATTCTCAAAATCCCTAAATTTTCCCCGCAAAATTCCCAAATTTTCCCCCCAAATCCACAAATTTCCCTGAAAATTCCCCCAAAATTCCCAAATTATCCCAAAATTCCTCCCCAAATTTCCCCCAAAATCCCAAAATTCCCCAAAATTTCCCTAAATTTCTCCCCAAATTTCCCCAAATTTTCCCCAAAATTCTCCCAATTTCCCCCAAAACCCTCCAAATTTCCCCAAATTTTCCCCCAAAATCCCCAAATTTTCCCTCAATTCCCATTTTCCCCAAAATTTCCCCCAAAATCCCCTCCAAAATTCCCAAATTTCCCCCAAAATTTCACCCAAACCTCCCAAATTTTCCCCAAATTTCCCCCAAAATCCCAAAATTCCCCCAAATTTTCCCCAAAATTCCCAAATTTCACTCAGAATTCTCCAAAATTCCCCAAATTTTCCCCCAAAATTTGCAAATTTCCCCCAAATTTTCCCCCAAAATCCCCAAATTTCCCCAAAATTCCCCAATTCCTCACAGCAGAGCTCGGTCAGCGCTCAGCAGCCTCGGAGAGAATTCGCTGAGAATTTCCAAAAAAGGCAAATTTAGGGCAGAAAATTCCCCAAATTCCCCAAATTCCCCAAATTCCAACTCCTGGGGAAGCTGCAGGGAGAACTCGATTCCTTCGCTGAGAAAAAAAAATACAAAATTTAATCAAAAAATCTCAAAATTCCCAAAAATTCCCAAAAATTCCCCCAAAAAATTCACTGAAAATGGTGAAATTCCAAAAAAAATTCACTGAAAAATAGAAAAATTCCCAAAAAATTCCCATAAAATTCAACCAAAATCCACCAAAATTCACTCAAATTGACACAGAATTTACTCAAGAATCAAAATTGCCCAAAAATTCCCCAAAAAATACACTGAAAATCCTGAAATTCCCAAAAAATCCCCAAAAATCCCCCAAAAATTCCCAAAAATCCCCAAAAAACCCCAAAATTTCCTCCCAAAAAACCTCCCAGAAAAACCTCCCAAAAATCCCAAAATTCCCCAAAATATTCCCCAAAAATTCCCCAAAATATTCCCCAAAAATCCCAAAATATCCCAAAATTCCAAATGCCAAAAAATTCAAAAAATTTCCAAAAATTCCCAAAATTCCAAAATTCAAAAAATTCCAAAAATTCCCAAAATTTCCAAAAATTCCCAAATTCTAAAATTTCAAAAATTAAAAAAATTAACAAAATTTAAAAATTAAAAAATTTCAAAATTAAAAATTTTAAAAATTTTAAAAAAAAAAATCCCAAAATTCCCCAAAAAATTCCCAAAATTCCCCAAAAATCCCAAAAAATTCCCAAATTTCCCCAAATTTCCCCAAATTTCCCCAAAAATAAAAAAAAAAATTTAAAAATATTAAAAAAAATTTTCTTAAATCCCAAAAAAATCCCAAAAAATTCCCAAAAATTCTCCAAAAATCCCCCAAAAAATCCCCAAAAATCCCAAAAAAACTCCCAAAAATTCCCAAAATTTCCCCAAATTCCCCAAAAATTCCCCAAATTTCCCAAATTTCCCCCCAAATTCCCCACCTGTGGAGCTGCAGCAGCGCCTGGCGATTCCGGAGGTGTTGAAGACTAAAAAATTGGGAGAATTTCCTCCCCAAGTCCCGAATTTCCTGGAATTCCGGCAGCTCTCGGATCTCAGGGCCTTGCTGGAGGAGCAGCTCCGAGAAAAGCTGGGAAAAGAGGAGATTTTGGGAGAATTTAGGAGAATTTGGGGAAAATTTGGGAAAAAATTGGGGAAATTTGGGGGAAATTTGGGGAAATTTGGGAGAAATTTGGGAGAAATTTGGGGAAATTTGGGAGAAATTTGGGAGAATTTGGGGAAAAGTTCATGGAAAAGTTGCAAAAAAATAATGAAAGTTTGAAAAAAAAACCGAAAATTTGCAAAAAATTCCCAAAAATTCATAGAAATTTTCCCAAAATTCCCCAAAAAAATCCCCCAAAATCACCAAAAAAACCCAAAAAATCCCCCAAAATATCCCCAAAAACTCCCAAAAATATCCCTCAAAAAACCCCAAATTCCCCAGAAATTCCCAGATTTTCCCCAAATTCCCAGAATTTTCCCGAATTCCCTGGAAAACCTCCCTAAACCCCCCAAAAAAATCCCCAAAAAACCCCAAAAAATCTCAAAAAATGCCCCAAAAATCCCAAAAAAATCCCCAAAAAACCCCAAATTTCCCCAAAATTCCCGAATTTCCCCAAAATTCCCAGAAATTTCCTGAATTCCCAAAAAAATCTCCTAAAAATAACCAAAAAAAACCCAAAAAAATCTCAAAAAATGCCCCAAAAATCCCCAAAAAATCCCAAAAAAATCCCCAAAAAACCCCAAATTTCCCAAAAATTCCCAAATTTCCCCCAAAATTCCCAATTTTCCCACCTGTTTGAGGCTGAGCAGGACAGTCTGAGCCCACTGGGTTCTGCTGAGCTCTCGAGTTCCTCGCAGAGTCTCGCGGATGATGTCACCATAATCCCCGAAAAACTGGGAAAAAATCCCCCAAAAAATTCCCAAAACATTCCCAAAAAATCACCCAAATATTCCCTGACTTCAAAGAATTCCAAAAATCCCAACTTTTCCCCCCAAATTCCCATTTTTTCCCCTAAAATTCTCTTTTTTCTCACCAAAAATTCCCATTTTTCCCCCTAAAACTCCCATTTTCTTTCTCCTAAAAGCCACAATTTTTCCCCCAAAATTCCCATTTTTTATCCCTAAAAATCCCAATTTTTTTCCCCCTATAATTCCCATTTTTCCACCCAAAAATTCCCAAATTTCCCCACCGCAGCGTCTCGCGGATGATGTCACCATAATCCCCGAAAAACTGGAAAAAAATCCCCAAAAAATTCCCCAAAAATTCCCTGAATTCACAAAATTTAAAAAAAAACCAAATTCCCAAGTTTCCCCCCAGATTTCCCACTTTTTCCCCCCAAAAATTTGCATTTTTCCCCTAAAATTCTCTTTTTTTCTCAACAAAAATTCCCATTTTTTCCCCTAAAATTCCCAATTTTTCTCCCCAAAAAAATTCCCATTTTTCCCCCCAAAACTCTGGAATTTTCCAACTGATTTTCCCCCGAAAATTTTCATTATTTTCCTTCTAAAATTCCCGATTTTTCCCCCAAAATTCCCGAATTTCCCCACTGCAGCATCTCGCGGATGATGTCACCATAATCCCCAAAAAACTGGAAAAAAATCCCCCAAAAAATTCCCAAAACATTCCCAAAAAATCATCCAAATTCACAGAATTCAAAAAAACCCCAAATTCCCAAACTTTCCCCTTGAATTTCCCTAAAATTTCCCATTTTTCCCCTAAAATTCGGTTTTTTCCTCCTAAAATCCCCAATTTTTCTCACCAAAAATTCCCATTTTTCCGCCTAAAATTCCCATTTTTCCCCCCAAAATTTCATCCAAAATTCCCATTTTTATCTCTAAAATTCTCATTTTTCCTCCTAAAAATCCCCAATTTTTTTCCCCAATTTTCCCAAATTCCCGTTTTTTCTCCCCAAACCCACCTTGCAGAAATATTTGAAGACCTCAGCAGCTGCTGGGATTTCTTAGGATTTTCCCAAATTCCCATTTTTTCCCCTAAAAATCACTTTTTCCCCCCTAAAATTCACTTTTTTCCTCCTAAATCTCCATTTTTCCTCCTAAAATTCTCATTTTTCCTCCAAAAGTCTCATTTTTTCTCACCAAAAATTCACTTTTTTCCCCCTAAAATTCACATTTTTTCACCCAAAATCCCCATTTTTTCACCCAAAATCCTCTTTTTTTCTCCCAGATTTTTTCCTAAACTCCCAGATTTCTCTCCAAATTCCCAATTTTCCCAAATTCCCATTTTTTCTCCCCAAACCCACCTTGCAGTAATATTTGAACACCTCAGCAGCTGCTGGGATTTCCAGGATTTTCTCAAATTCCCATTTTTCCTCCAAAATTCTCATTTTTCCTCCAAATTTCTCATTTTTCTCTGAAAATTCTCTTTTTTTCTCACCAAAAATTCACATTTTTCCCCCTAAAATCCTCATTTTTTCACCTCAAATCCTCATTTTTTCACCCAAAATCCCCATTTTTGCTCCTAAAAATCCCAAAATTTTTCCCCAAATTCCCAATTTTCCCAAATTCCCGTTTTTTCCCCCAAACCCACCTTGCAGTAATATTTCAACACCTCAGCAGCTGCTGGCATTTCCAGGATTTTCCCAAATTCCCATTTGTTCCCCTAAAATTCCCATTTTTCTCCTAAAATTCCCATTTTTCCTCCTAAAATCCTCATTTTTTCACCTAAAATCCTCATTTTTTCACCGAAAAATCCCCAATTTTTCCCCAATTTTCCCAAATTCCCGTTTTTTCTCCCCAAACCCACCTTGCAGTAATATTTGAAGACCTCAGCAGCTGCTGGGATTTCCAGGATTTTCCCAAATTCCCATTTTTTTCCCCTAAAATTCACTTTTTTTTCCTCCAAAATTTACATTTTTCCTAAAATTTACATTTTTCCTCCTAAAATTCACTTTTTTCCTCCAAAACTCCTGAAATTCCCGAAAGTCAGAATTCCCATTTTTCCCCTAAAATTCACTTTTTTTTCCTCTAAAATTCACATTTTTCCTCCTAAAATCTTCATTTTTTCACCTAAAATCCCCATTTTTTCACCAAAAAATCCCAATTTTTTCCCCAATTTTCCCAAATCCCCATTTTTTTCCCCTAAAAATCACTTCTTTTTCCTCCAAAATTCCCATTTTTCCTCCTAAAATTCCCATTTTTTCACCCAAAATCCCCATTTTTCTTCCTAAAAATCCCCAATTTTTTTCCCCAATTTTCCCAAATTCCCGTTTTTTCTCCCCAAACCCACCTTGCAGTAATATTTGAACACCTCAGCAGCTGCTGGGATCTCCAGGATTTTCCCAAATTCCCATTTGTTCCCCTAAAATTCACTTTTTTTTCCTCCAAAATTTACATTTTCCCTAAAATTTACATTTTTCCTCCTAAAATTCACTTTTTTCCCTCCAAAATTCACATTTTTTTCCTCCAAAATTCATATTTTTTCCCCTAAAATCCCCATTTTTTCACCGAAAATCCTCATTTTTTCACCAAAAATCCTCATTTTTCCTCCTAAAAATCCCCAATTTTCCCCAATTTTCCCAAATTCCCGTTTTTCCCCCTAAAATTCTCCTTTTTTCCCTCTAAAATTCACATTTTTCCTCCTAAAATCCTCATTTTTCCTCCTAAAATCCCCATTTTTTCACCCAAAACCCCCATTTTTTCACCCAAAATCCCCATTTTTTCACCCAAAATCCCCATTTTTTCACCAAAAAATCCCCAATTTTTTCCCCAATTTTCCCAAATTCCCGTTTTTTCTCCCCAAACCCACCTTGCAGTAATATTTGAAGACCTCAGCAGCTGCTGGGATTTCCAGAATTCCCTGCAGGAGAAGTTTGCAGAACCCAGCGAGGAGCAAACGGCGCCGGTGCAGAGCCTCGATCCCAAATTCTGCACATTTTTAGGGAATTTTGGGGAAAATTCAGGAATTTCAGGAGGTTTGGGAATGTGGAGGATGAAAAAAAACCAAAAAAACCCAAAAAAACCCAAAAAGAGCCAAAAAAAAGGCCAAAAAAAGAACAAAAAACAGCAAAAAAAGCGACAAAAAATCCCAAAAAATTCCCGAAAAATCCCCAAGAAATTCCAAAAAATTCCCAAAAAATTCCAAAAAAATTCCAAACAATTCCTCTGAAAAATCCCAAAGGAATTCCCCCCAAAAATTTGGGAATTTTGGGGAATTTTCAGGAATTTCAGGAGGTTTGGGAATGTGACATTAATGGCGGATGAAAAAAAAATACAAAAAAAGCAAAAAAAAAAGCTAAAAAAAGAACAAAAAACAGAAAAAAAATCCCCAAAAAATTCCCCAAAATCCCCCAAAAATTCCCAAATTTTTTTCTCACCTTCATCCTGGGAATTTTGCTGGTTTTCCTCCCGAAACACCAGATCAGTCAGAGCTGCAGCCAAATCCCCAAAAATCCCTCAAAAATCCCAGAAAAAACCCCAAAAAATCCTCCAAAAATCTCAAAAAAATCCCCAAAAATTCTCCAAAAAATCCACAAAAAATCAACAAAAAAATTCCGAAAAAATCTCCAAAAAATCCCCCAAAACCCCAAATAAATCAACATATAATATCCAAAAATCAAACAAAAAATCAACGAAAAAAAGCAAAAAATTGAAAAAAATTGGACAAAAGAGCAGAAAAAATTGCAAAAAAAGCAGAAAAATTCCTAAAAAATTCTCCAAAATTCCCCAAAAGTTCCCGAAAAAATCCACCAAAAATCCCTGAAAAATCTCAAATAAATCAACAAAAAATGAACAAAAAAAAATCAACAAAAAATAGCAAAAAAATTCGAAAAAAATCATTAAAAAATGGAAAAAAAATCCTAAAAATTCCCAAAAAATCCCCAAAAATTCCCCAAAAATTCCCCAATTTTTCCTCACCTTCATCCTGGGAATTCTGCTGGTTTTCCTCCCGGAACACCAGATCAGTCAGAGCTGCAGCCAAATCCCATAAAATCCCTCCAAAATCCCAGAAAAAACCCAAAAATCCTCCAAAAATCTCCAAAAAATCCAAAAAAAATCTCCAAAAAACCTCCAAAAACATCCCCAAAAAATACCAAAAAATCTCCCAAAAATCCCTGAAAAATCTCAAATAAATCAACAAAAAATCAAACAAAAAAATCAACAAAAGTAGCAAAAAAATTCGAAAAAAATCATTAAAAATTCAAAAAAAAAATCCTAAAAATTAGCTAAAAATTCCCAAAAATCCCCAAAAAATTCCCCAAAAATTCCACAAAAAATTCCACAAAAATCCCTGAAAAATCTCAAATAAATCAACAAAAAAATCAACAAAAAACCAACAAAAACCAGCAAAAAATTAGAAAAAAATCATTAAAAAATCTTTAAAAAATCCTAAAAATTCCCCAAAAATTCCCAAAATTTCCCCAAAAATTCCCAAAAAATTCCCAAAAATCCCTGAAAAATCTCAAATAAATCAACAAAAAAAATCAACAAAAAACCAAAACCAGCAAAAAAAATTGGAAAAAAATCATTAAAAAAATCTAAAAAAAATCCTAAAAATTCTCAAAAAATCCCCAAAATTCCCCCAAAAATTCCCCAATTTTTCCTCACCTTCATCTTGGGAATTTTGCTGGTTTTCCTCCCGGAACACCAGATCAGTCAGAGCTGCAGCCAGCTGGGACTGCAGTTCAGCATCAGCAGAAATTCGGATTTTCTCCATGGGGAGTCCAGGGCCGAGCAGCACCAGCAGGTCACTGACTGCCAGAAATGCCTTTTTGGGGGAAAAAAAACAGAATTTGGGGAAAAACAGAGAAATTCTGGGAGAAAAAATGGGAATTTTAGGGGAAAAAATGGGAATTTTAGGAGGAAAAATGAAGATTTTAGGTGAAAAAATGAAGATTTTAGGAGAAAAAATGGGAAAAAAATGAGGATTTTAGGTGAAAAAATGGGAATTTTAGGTGGAAAAATGGAAATTTTAGGAGGAAAAATGGGAAAAAAAAGAGAATTTTAGGACCAAAAATGGGAATTTTAGGAGAAAAAAATGTGGATTTTAAGGGGAAAACCCAGGAATTTTAGGAGAAAAAAATCAAGAATTTTGGGATGATTTTTTGGGAGTTTTTGGGCTGAGCAGCACCAGCAGGTCACTGACTGCCAGAAATGCCTTTTTGGGGGAAAAAAACAGAATTTGGGGAAAAACAGAGAAATTCTGGGAGTTCTGGGAGAAAAAATGGGAATTTTAGGTGGAAAAATGGTGAAAAAATGAGGATTTGAAGGAAAAAATGAGGATTTTAAGAGGAAAAATGGTGAAAAAAATGAGGATTTGAAGAAAAAAAATGAGGATTTTAGAGGAAAAAATTTGGGAGACTTTAAGGAAAAATATGGGGGAAAATGGGAATTTTAGGGGAAAAAAATGAGGATTTTAGGGGAAAAAAAGAAGATTTTGGGTGAAAAAATGAAGATTTTAGGGGGAAAAACAGGGAAAAATTGGGAATTTTAGGAGAAAAAAATGGGAATTTTAAGGGGAAAAACCAGGAATTTTAGGGGGAAAAAATCAGGAATTTTGGGATGAAAAAATGGGAATTTGGGAGGATTTTTTGGGGAGTTTTTGGGCCGAGCAGCACCAGCAGGTCACTGAGAGCCAGGAATGCCTTTGGGGGGAAAAAACGGGAATTTGGGGAAAATTGGGAATTTTAGGTGAAAAAAATGGGAATTCTAGGAGGAAAAATAAAGATTTTAGATGAAAAAATACAGATTTTAGGTGGAAAAAATTAAGATTTTAGGAGAAAAAAAGGGAATTTTAAGTGGAAAAATGAGAATTTGAGGGGGAAAAATGAGGATTTTAGGGGGAAAAATCTGGGAGAATTTTAAGGAAAAAATGGGAATTTTAAGGGCAAAATGCAGTAATTTTAGGAGAAAAAATCCCCAAAAATCCCAAAATTATCCCAAAAAAACCCCAAAAATCCCAAAATTATTCCTGAAAAAAAATCCCAGAGTTATCTAAAAAAATCTCAAAAAACCCCAAAATTATCCCCAGAAAATCCCCAAAAATCCCAGAATTATCCAAAACATCCCAAAAAAATCCCCAAAATCCCCAAATTATCCCCAAAATCCCCAAATTTTCCAAAAAAACCCCAAAAATCCAATAATTATTCCCAAAAATATCTCAAAAAACCCCAAAATTATCCCTAAAAACCTCAAAATTATCCCCAAAAAATCCTTAAAAATCCCCAAATTACCCCAAAATTTTCCCTAAAAATACCAAATTATCCCAAAAAAATCCCAAAATTATCCCAAAAATCCCCAAATTATCTCAAGAAATCCCAAAATTATCTCCAAAAAAACCCCAAAATCCAAGAATTATCAAAGAAATCTCAAAAAAAAACCCCAAAATTATCCCAAAAAATTCCCGAAAAATCCCAAAATTATCCCAAAAATCCCAAAATTCCCAAATTTTTCCAAAATCCCCAAATTCCCACCTTTTCTCTCACATCAGGGTTGAGGTGATTCAGGAAATTTTGGCACAAAGAGAGGAAAGAAGAAACTCTGGAGTGAAAATCCTGAAGGATTTCCTGGGAAAAATGGGAATTTTGAGAAATTTTGGGGATTTTGGGGAATTTTGGGGAATTTTGGGAATTTTTGG
>NW_028147431.1:1866992-1903625 GCF_008360975.1 Lichenostomus cassidix
TTTTAGGAGAAGTTTAGGGAATTTTTTGGGGAATTTTGGAGGAATTTTGCAGGAATTTTTGGAGGAATTTTGGAGAAATTTGGGCGAAATTTTGGATGAATTTTTGGAGGAATTTTGAGGAAATTTTCCAGAATTTTAAGGGGAATTTTGAGGGAATTTTGGAACAACTTTGGGGGAATTTTTTGGGTTCAATTCAGGCAGAATTTTGGGGAATTTTTGGTAATTTTTGGGGGATTTTTTGGGAAATTTTTTGGGAATTTTTGGGGATTTTTTGGGTTCAATTCAGGCAGAATTTTTGGGATTTTTTGCGGAATTTTTGGGAATTTTTTTTGGAATTTGGGGATTTTTTTGGGTTCAATTCAGGCAGAATTTTGGGGATTTTTGGGGGATTTTTTTGGGAATTTTTGGAGATTTTTTGGAGGAATTTTTTGGGAATTTTTGGGAATATTTTGGGAATTTTTTGGGAGTTTCTCACCTGGGAAGCTCCGGATTCAGGAATTTTGTGAAGTTCCCACAGGAGGTGATAAAAAACACAAGAAATTGCTGGAATTATCACCTGGGGGGAAAATTAGCAAAAAAAATGGCAAAAACCAGCAAAAAATGGTAAAAAATTGTATCAAAATGACTCAAAATGGCATCAAAATGGAATAAAAATGGGAAAAAATGGAATATAAATGGGAAAAATGGAATAAAAATACTAAAAAATGGGAAAAATGGGAAAAATGGAATAAAAATGGGGAAAAATGAAACAAAAATGGAACAAAATTGTATCAAAATGACCCAAAATGGCACTAAATGGCACAAAAATGGCCAAAAATGGGATAAAAATGGGAAAAATGGGAAAAAATGAGAAAAATGGCACAAAAATGAGGAAAAATTGGCACAAAATGACCCAAAATGGCCAAAAATGGCACTAAAATCCCGAAATATCCCAAATGCTCCCGAAAATCCCAAAATATCCCAAATCCCTCAATGTCCTCAAAATCCCTAAATATCCCAAATATCCCAAATCTTCCCAATGTCCCCAAAATCCCCAAAAGTCCCCAAAGTCCCCAAAATCCCAAAAATCCCAAATATTCCCCAAAATCCCCAAATGTCCCCAAATCCCCCCAATGTCCCCAATATCCCAAAAATCCCCAAAATCCCCAAAAGTCCCCCAAATCCCCAAATATCCCCAATGCCCCAAAAATCCCCAAAATCCCAAAGCTCCCCAAAATCCCAAAGTCCCCAAATGTCCCCAAAGTCCCCAAAATCCCAAAAATCCCAAATATTCCCCAAAATCCCCAAATGTCCCCCAAATGTCCCCAATGTCCCCAAAATCCCCCAAAAGTCCCCAAAATCCCCCAATCTCCCCAATCTCCCCAAAATCCCCAAAGTACCCAATGTCCCCAAAGTCCCCAAATGTCCCCAAAATCCCCAAAATGCCAAAAATCCCAAATTATCCCAAATATGACCCAAAATCCCCAATGTCCCCCAATGTCCCCAATGTCCCCATTGTCCCCAAATGTCCCCAGCTGTCCCCAATGTCCCCAAATCCCCAATTCCCCATCCCAAATTCCCCATTTCCCCAATGTCCCCATGCCAACCCCACCCTAATGTCCCCAATGTCCCCATTGTCCCCAATGTCCCCAGTGTCACCTTGGCCGGCAGCTCCTCGCTGTCCCTGCAGTGACACAGCAATCGCCAGCAGGGGGCGAACAGAGCCCAGGGAGTGACGTCATGGCAGCTGGGGACAGGTTGGGGACATTAGTGGGGACATTAGGGACATTAATGGGGATTTGGGGACATTGGGGACACTGGGGACAGTTGGGGACATTGGGGACATTAATGGGGATTTGGGGACACTGGGGACAGTGGGAACATTGGTGACAGTTGGGGACATTTAGGATATTTTGGGATTTGGGGACATTAGGGACATTTGGGGCATTGGGGACGTTGGGGACAGTTGGGGACATTAATGGTGACGTCATGGCAGCTGGGGACAGTTTGGGACATAAGGGGACAATTGGGGATTTGGGGACATCAGGGGATATTGGGGATATTTTGGGATTTGGGGACATTTGGGGATTTTGGGACATTGGGGACATCGATGGTGACGTCATGGCAGCTGGGGACAGTTTGGGGACAGTTGGGGACATCGGGGGGGATTTAGGATATTGGGGACGTTGGGGACATTAGAGGGGTTGGGGGACAATGGGGATTTTGGGGACGTTGGGGATGTTGGGGACATTGGGGACATTAATGGGGATTTTGGGGACATTGGGAGAATTTGGGACATTTTGGGATTTTGGGGACATTTGGGGACATTTGGGGACATTGGGGACAAAGGCAGGGTTGACCCCCAATGTCCCCTCGATGTCCCCAAGTCCAACCCAGTATAAACCAAAAACCACCCAACCCACCAACCCAAAAACCAAAAACCACCAACCCACCAAACCACCAACCCAAAAACCACCCAAACCAAAAACCACCAAACCATTCCAAACCAGTATAAACCAGTATAAACCATTCCAAACCAGTATAAACCAGTATAAACCATTCCAACCCAGTATAAACCAGTATAAACCAGCCCAAACCAGTATAAACCAGTATAAACCAGCCCAAACCAGTACAAACCAGCCCAAACCAGTCCAACCCAGTATAAACCATTCCAACCCACTCCAAACCAGTATAAACCAGTCCAACCCAGTAAAACCACCAACCCACCAACCCAAAAACCACCAACCCAGTATAAACCATTCCAAACCAGTATAAACCAGTATAAACCATTCCAAACCAGTATAAACCAGTATAAACCATTCCAACCCAGTCCAACCCAGTATAAACCAGTCCAACCCAGTATAAACCAGTATAAACCATTCCAACCCAGTATAAACCATTCCAACCCAGTCCAACCCAGTATAAACCAGTCCAACCCACTCCAAACCAGTATAAACCAGTATAAACCAGTATAAACCAGTATAAACCAGTCCAACCCAGTATAAACCAGTCCCACCTGTAGAGCACCTCCAGCCTCCTCAGGGTCACAGTCAGACTGTAAATGTCATCGTCGTCTGGAGCCTCAGCCTGGGGGGACACAGTGGCACCTGGTGGCACCTGATGTGTCACCTGATGTGTCACCTGATGTGTCACCTGATGGCACCTGGTGTCACCAAATAGCATCAAAATGTCCCAAAATGGCATCAAAATGTCCCCAAATAGCCCCAAATGACATCAAAATGTCCCCAAATGTCACCAAAATGTCCCCAAATGTCCCAAATTTTCCAATGTCCCCAATGTCCCCAAACCCCAAATCTCCCAATTTCCATGTCCCAAATGTCCCCAAATCCCAATCCCAGTTCCTCCCAGTCCATCCCAGTTACCTGTAACACCCTGATGACCTGCAGGTGACACTGCTGTCCCAGCCTGTCCCCACCCCAAACCCAAACCCCAAAAACCCAACACCCCAAACCCAACCCCAAACCCACCCCACCACCCACCCCCACCCAACACCAACCCAACACCCCCACCCCAAGGTCACTCCTGTCGATGTCCCCAAAGCCCAAATCTCCCAAAAATCCCAATTTTTGTGTCCCAAATGTCCCCAAATCCCAATCCCAGTTAACCCCAGTTCCTCCCAGTTCCTCCCAGTTTGTTCCCAGTTACCAGGATGACCTCAGCCACCTGCAGGTGACACTGCTGTCCCAGTCTGTCCCCAAGGCAGCTCCTGGCGATGTCCCCAAAGCCCAAATCTCCCGATTTTCATGTCCCCAAATCCATTCCAGTGACCCCAAATCCCAATCCCAGTCAATCCCAGTTTGCTCCCAGTCCATCCCAGTTACCTGGATGACCTCAGCCACCTGCAGGTGACACTGCTGTCCCAGTTTGTCCCCCAGCTGGCTCCTGGTGATGTCCCCAAAGCCCAAATCTCCCAATTTTCATGTCCCAAATCCATTCCAGTGACCCCAAATCTCAATCCCAGTTCATTCCCAGTCCATCCCAGTTTGTTCCCAGTTACCTGGATGACCTCGGTGACCTGCAGGTGACACTGCTGTGCCAGTTTGTCCCCCAGCTGGCTCCTGGCGATGTCCCCAAACCCCAAATCTCCCAAAAATCCCGAATTTCCCAAATCCCAGTGACCCCAAATCTCAATCCCAGTCAATCCCAGTTTGCTCCCAGTCCATCCCAGTTACCTGGATGACCTCAGCCACCTGCAGGTGACACTGCTGACCCAGTCTGTCCCCAAGGTCACTCCTGGCGATGTCCCCAAAGCCCAAATCTCCCAAAAATCCCAATTTTTGTGTCCCAAATGTCCCCAAATCCCAATCCCAGTCCATCCCAGTTCCTCCCAGTTTGTTCCCAGTTACCTGTAACACCTCGGTGACCTGCAGGTGACACTGCTGTGCCAGTTTGTCCCCCAGCTGGCTCCTGGCGATGTCCCCAAAGGCGCTCAGGGAGAACTGAGAGTCACTGAGAGCGCGCAGAGCGCCCGAGGCAGCCGAGAGAGCCGGGAACGGCTCCGAGTGCTTCCCGAAAATCTCCAGGATTTGGGAGATGATCTGCTCCAGGAACTGGGAATGGACTGGAATGAACTGGGATTGAACTGGGAGTGAACTGGGATGGACTGGGATGGACTGGGATGGACTGGGAGGGACTGGGAATGGATTTAGGGGCACTGGGATGGACTGGGATGGACTGGGAGCAGCAGAGAGAGCCGGGAACGGCTCCGAGTGCTTCCCGAAAATCTCCAAAATCTGGGAGACGATCTGCTCCAGGAACTGGGAGCAAACTGGGAGTGAACTGGGAAACAACAAACACAACAACAACAAAACCCACCCAAAACCCAAAACAACCAAACACAAAAAAAACAACAACAAAAACAACAAAAAAACCTCCGAGTGCTTCCCGAAAATCTCCAGGATTTGGGATACGATCTGCTCCAGGAACTGGGAATGAACTGGGAGTGAACTGGGAGTGAACTGGGATGGACTGGGAGTGAACTGGGAGGGACTGGGAGGGACTGGGAGGGAACTGGGAGGGACTGGGATGGACTGGGAGTGAACTGGGATGGACTGGGAGGGACTGGGAGGGACTGGGATTGGATTTAGGGGAACTGGGAAGGACTGGGATGGACTGGGAGCAGCAGAGAGAGCTGGGAAAACCTCCGAGTGCTTCCCGAAAATCTCCAAAATCTGGGATACGATCTGCTCCAGGAACTGGGAATGAACTGGAATGAACTGGGATGGACTGGGAGTGAACTGGGAATAAACTAGAATAAACTGGAACAAACTGGGAAATTCTTAGGAGTTTTTACTGGTCCATACTGGTCCCAAACTGGTCTAAACTGATCCCAAACCAACCCAAACTGGTCTAAATCGGTCCATACTGGTCTGTACTGGTCCCAAACTGGTCTAAACTGGTCCCAAACCAGTCCAAACTGGTTCATACTGGTCTATACTGGTCCCAAACTGATCTAAACTGGTTCCAAACTGGTCCCAAACTGGTCTATACTGGTCCCAAATCAACCCAAACTAGTCTAAACTGGTCCCAAACTGCTTCCAAACTGGTCTAAACTGGTCTAAACTGGACCCAAATCAACCCAAACTAGTCTAAACTGATCCCAAACTGGTTCCAAACTGGTCTGAACTGGTCTAAACTGGTCCCAAACCAACCCAAACTGGTCCCAAACTGGTCTAAACTGGTCCATTCTGCTCCCAAACCGACCCAAACTGGTCCATACTGATTTGACCTAGTCCCAACTGGTCCATACTGGTCCCAAACCAGTCCAAACTGGTCCCAAACCAGTCCCAACTGGTTCATACTGGTCCCAAACTGCTTCATCCTGGTCTAAACTGGTCCCAACTGGTCCATACTGGTCCCTGCTGGTTTCGCTCACCTTCTCCCAGCGGCCTTTCCGGAACATTCCGAGCTCCAAGTGCTGCAGGAGCTGCAGGAGTGACGCTGCTGAGTCTGCCTCGGCTGAGAACTGCCAATGGCACGGGAAATTGGGGAGATTTGGGGAAATTTGGGGGAATTGGGGAATTTGGGGAAAATTTGGGGATTTTGGGGGAAAATTCGGGAGTTTTGGGAGGAAAAATTGGGAATTTTGGGGAAAATGTAGGGATTTTGGGAGGAAAAATGGGGAATTTTGGGGGGAAATTTGGAATTTGGGGCAGAATGAGAAAAATTTGGGAATTTTGGGGGAATTTGGGGAATTTGGGGAAAATTTGGGGATTTAGGGAATTTGGGGAAAATTTGGGGATTTAGGGAATTTGGGAAAATTTGGGGAAATTTGGGAGGAAATTGGGGCAAAAATTGGGAATTTTGGGAAAATTTTGGGAAAATTTGGGAAGAATTTGGGGAAATTTGGGGAATTTTGGGAAAATTTGGGGAATTTGGGGAAAATTTGGGGAATTTGGGGAAATTTGGGGAATTTTGGGGGATTTTGGGGAAATTTGGGGAAAAATTTGGGGAGATTTGGGGGAAAAATTGGGGAAATTTGGGAATTTTTGGAGTAAAAATCAGGAATTTTGGGGAATTCTGGGGGAAATTTGGGAATTCTGGGAGTAAAAATTGGGGAATTTTTCTCCATTTTCACCCCAAATTTCCCCAAAACTCTCAATTTTCACCCCAAATTTCCCAAAAACTCACCACCCCAAACACACACCCCAAACCAAAACAACCCCAAACCAAAAACCACCACCCCAAACACACACCCCAAACCAAAACAACCCCAAACCAAAAACCACCACCCCAAATTCTACATTTTCACCCCAAATTTCCCCAAAACTCTCCATTTCCACCCCAAATTTTCACCCAAAATTCTCCATTTTCACCCAAAACCAACACCCCAAACCCCAAAACCCACCCCCCAAACCCCAAAATCCTCATTTTTTTCACCCCAAATTTCCCCAAAATCCTCATTTTTTCCCCCCAAATTTCCCCCAAATCCCGTTTTTTCCCCCCAGTCCCACCTTGCTGAGCAGCTGGGGAAGCACAGGAATCAAACTGCGACTCATCCTGCATTTCTCCTCCTGCAGCTCCCGACGGGCCCGGGGGGAGAGCTGCCAGAGAGTGGGGAGAGAATGGGGGAAAATGGGGAAAATCAGGGGAAAATGGGGAAAATGGGGAAATTGGGGAATTTGGGGAAAATGGGAAAAATGGGGAAATTGCGAAAAAATGGGGGAAAATGGGGGAATTGGGGAATTTGGGAAATTGGGGAAAAATGGGGAAAAATAGGGAAATGGGAAATTGGGGAGAAAATGGGAAAAATGGCGGAAAAATGGGGGAAAATGGGGAGAATGGAGAAAATGGAGGAAAATGAGAAAAAATGGAAAAATGGAGAAAATGGGAATAATGGGGAAAAGGAGAAAATGGGGGAAAAATGGGGAGAAAATGGGAAAATTGTGGAATTGAAGAAATTGGAAAAATGAGGAGAAAATGGGAAAAAAATGGGAAAAATGGGAAAAATAGGCAAAAATGGGGAAAATTGGGAAAAATCAGGGGAAAAATAGGAAATTGGGGGGAAAATGGAAAGTGCGGAAAAATGGGAAAATGGGGAAATCAGGAAAAAATTGGGGAAAATGGGGGAAATGGGGAAAAATGGGAAAAATGGGGAAATTGGGGAATTTGGGGAAAATGGGGAAAAATGGGGAAAAAATGGGGGGAAAATGGGAAATTGGGGGAATTGGGGAAAAATGGGGGGAAATGGGGAAATTTGGGAAAATTGGGGGAAAAATGGGGAAAAATGGGGAAAAATGGGGAAAAATGGGGAATTTGGGGAAAATGGGGAAATTGGGGAAATTGGGAATAATGGGAGGAAAATGGGGAAATAGGGAAAAATGGGGAATTTGGGGAAAATGAGAATAATGGGAAAATTGAAGAAAATGGGAAAAATGAGGAAATTGGGAAAAAATGGGGAAATGGGGAAAATTGAGGAAAATGGGAAATTGTGAAAATTGGGGAAAAGGGGAAAAAATGGGGAAAAATGGGGGAAAAAATAATGGGAAAAAATGGGGGGAAAATGGGAAAATCGGGGAATTTGGGAAAATAAATGGGGGAAATGGGGAATAATGGGGAAATTGGGGAATTTGGGGAAAAATGGGGCAAAAATGGGGAAATTGAGAAAAATGGGGAAAAATGGGGAAAATGGGGAAATGGGGAAAATGGGGGAAAAATGGGGGAAAATGGCAAAATTGGGGAAAAAATTGGGAAATTGGGGAATTTGGGGAAATTGGGGAAAAAATGGGAAAAACAGGAAAAATGCGGAAAATAATGGGGAAAAAGGGGAAAAAAAGAGGAAAAATGGGAGAAAAATCAGGGGAAATGAGAAAAAAAGGGAGAAAATGGGGAAAAAGGGGAAAAATAGGGAAATGGGGAAAAAATGGGGAAAATGGGAATAATTGGAATAAAAATCACCAAAAATCCCAATAAAATCCCCAAGAAAATTTCTCCAAATCCCTCAAAATTCCCCAAAAAATCCAAACAAAACTCCAATAAAACTTAAAGAAAACCAAAACACCAAAAAAACCCCAAAATCCCAATAAAATTAAAAAAAAATCCCCAAAAAATCAAAAAAAAAATCCAAAAAAAATCCCAAAAATCCCCCAAAAAATCCCAAAAATCCCCCAAAATATCCCAATAAAATCCCAAAATTCCCCAAATATCCCAATAAAATCCCAAAATTCCCCCAAATTCCCGATTTCCTGACCTTCCTGGCAGCAGTTCTCCCCACAGGAGGTTTGCCCTGAGCGACTCTGAGGCCACTGGAGCTCAGGAACTCCACCAGAGCCTTTTCCTGACGGAAATCCAGGCCTGGAAACCAGTTTGGACCAGTTCAGACCAGTTCAGACCAGTTCGGACCAGTTCGGACCAGTTCGGACCAGTTTGGAACAAAAAACCCCAAAAAATCCCACAAAAATCCACAAAAATCCACAAAAATCCCCAAAAAAATCCCCAAAAATCCCAGAAAAAACACAGGAAAATTCCAGTTTGGAACAGGAATGGAAATGCAGAAACCAGTTTGGACCAGTTCAGACCAGTTTGGAACAGAAAATCCACAAAAATCCCAGAAAAATCTCCAAAAAATCCTAAAAAACTTGCAGTTTGGAGCAGAATTGGGAAAGGAATGGAAACAGCGAAACCAGTTTGGACCAGTTCAGACCAGTATGGACCACTTTGGGAGCAGTTTGGAACCCTCCCAGTCCATCCCAGTCCATCCCAGTTTCCCCAATTCCCAATCCCAGTTCCATCCCAGCTGCTCCCAGTTCCCCTTAGTCTCCTCCCAGTTCATCCCAGTTTCCCCCAGTCCATTCCCAGTCCCTCCCAGTTCAATCCCAGTTAATTCCCAGTTCCATCCCAGTCCCTCCCAGTATAAACCACTTCAATCCCAGTCCATCCCAGTATAAACCAGTCCCTCCCAGTCCATCCCAGTTTCCCCAATTCCCAATCCCAGTCCCTCTCAATCCCTCCCAGTTCCTCCCAGTTCCCTCCCAGTTCCATCCCAGCACAAACCAATCCAATCCCAGTCCATCCCAGTTCATCCCAATCCAAACCCAGTTCCCTCCCAGTTCATTCCCAGTTCCTCCCAGTCCATCCCAGTTCATCCCAGTATAAACCAGTTCCATCCCAATCGCTCCCAGTCCCTCCCAGTTTGCTACCAGTCTCTTCCAGTTCAATCCCAGTTCCCTCCCAGTCCATCCCAGTCTCTCCCAGTTCCCCCCAAATCCCCTGCCAGTCCATTCCCAGTCCATCCCAGTCCCTCCCAATTCCCTCCCAGTATAAACCAGTTCCATCCCAGTCCAGTCACTCCCAGTTCCCTCCCAGTCCATCCCAGTCCATTCCCAGTCCATCCCAGTCCATCCCACTCCATCCCAGTTTGTCCCAATTCTCCTCCCAGTCCCTCCCAGTTCCCTCCCAGTCCCTCCCAGTCCCTCCCAGTCCCTCCCAGTCCCTCCCAGTTCCCATACTGGTTTCGTGCAGCAGCAGCTCGCAGATTCTCTCCCAATCCCTGAGCAATTTTCCAGCACAATCCCAGAGAGAATCCACCAGGTAAGCAGCGTGTTCGTGGAGCTGGCAGGGAAATTCGGGAATTTGGGAGAAATTCCCAAAAATTCCCGAAAATTCCCAAAAAATTTCACCCAAAAATGATGACATTTCAGTGAAAAAACCCCAAAATTCCCCCAAATCCAGTAGAATGCAATGTGTTCATGGAGCTGGCAGGGAAATTCGGGAATTTTGGGAATTCTGGGGAAAATTCCCGAAAAATTTCACCCAAAAACGATGAAATTTGAGCAAAAAATGACAAAGTTTCAGCAAAAAATCACAAAATTTTGGGAAAAAAACCCAAAATTCCCCCAAATCCACCAGGTAAGCAGCGTGTTCGTGGAGCTGGCAGGGAAATTCGGGAATTTCGGGAATTCTGGGGAAATTCCCAAAAAATTCCAAAAAATTCCCCAAAAATTTCACCAAAAAATGATGAAATTTCAGTGAAAAAACCCCAAAATTCCCCCAAATCCAGTAGAATGCACTGAGTTCATGGAGCTGGGAGGGAAATTCGGGAATTTGGGGAGAAATTCCAAAAAATTCCCCAAAAATTTCACTGAAAAATGATGAAATTTCAGCAAAAAATAACAAAATTCTGGGAAAAAACCCCAAAATTCCCCCAAATCCAGTAGAATGCAATGAGCTCGTGGAGCTGGGAGGGAAATTCGGGAATTTTGGGAATTCTGGGGAAATTCCCAAAAAGTCCCAAAAAATTTAACCCAAAAATGCCAAAATTCTACTGAAAAATGATGAAATTCCACCAAAAAATGACAAAATTCCAGCCAAAAAACCCAAAAAATTCCACCAGAATGCAATGTGTTAGTGGAGCTGGGAGGGAAATTCGGGAATTTAGGGAATTCTGGGGACAATTCCCGAAAAATTTCCCAAAAATTTCACCCAAAAATGATGAAATTCCACCGAAAAATGATGGAATTTCAGCAAAAAACGACAAAATTTCAGCCAAAAAAACCCAAAATTCCCCCAAATCCACCACAATGCAATATGCTTGTGGAGCTGGGAGGGAAATTTGGGAATTTTGGGAATTCCCAATCGCAAATTCCCAAAATTCCCAAAATGTCTCCCAAATTCACAAACCTCGCCCAAAAAATCCACAAAAAATCCACAAAAAATTCCCAAAAAAACCTCCAAAAAATCCACAAAAATACATATAAAAATTCCAAAATATTCCCAAAAAAAATCCCAAAAACTTTTTTAAAATTCTAAAAAAATCCACCAAAATTCCCCAAAAATTCCACCACAAAATCCACAAGAAATTCCAAAAAAATTCCCAAAAAATTCCAAATAAATTCCAAAAAAATCAAAAAAATCCAAAAAAATTCCCAAAAAATTCCCAAAAATTCCCAAAAAATTCCCTAAAAATAAAATAAATTCCTAAAAATTCCAAAAAAATCCCAAAAATTCCAAAAAATTCCCCAAAAAATCCAAAAAAATTAAAAAAAAAAAAAATCCAAAAAAATCCCCAAAAATTCCCCAAAATTCCCAAAAATTCCCGAAATTCCCCACCTCGGATTGCAGGAAGAAGTCGACGAGGAGGAGGAGGAAAGTCCTGCTGTCCTCTGAGCCACTGCCGTGCTTCCCGGGATCCAGCAGCCTGGAATTGGGGAAAAAATGGGAAAATTGGGGAGAAAAATGGGAAAAATGGGGAGAAAAATGGGAAAAAACTGGGAAAAACTGGAAAAATTGAGGAGAAAATGGGGATAAAAGGGGGAAAATTTGAGAAAAAAGGGGAAAAAACTGGAAAAATTGGGGATAAAGGAGGAAAAAAGGGGGAAAATGGGGAAATTGGGAAAATTGGGGAAAAATGGGAAAATTGGGGAGAAACTGGGAAAAAACTGGGAAAAATGGGAAAAATTGGGGAAATTGGGGAGAAAATGGGGAGAAAAGGGGGAAAAATTGAGAAAAAAGGGGGAAAAACTGGAAAAATTGGGGAGAAAGGAGGAAAAAAGGGGGAAAATTGGGGAAAATTGGGGAAAAAAGGGGAAAAAGAAGGAAAAATGGGGAAAAAATTGGGAAAATTGAGGGGAAAAGGGAAAAAAGGGGGAAAATTGGGGAAAAATGGGGGAAAATTGGGGAAAATGGGGGAAAATTGGGGAGAAAACTGGGGAAAATTGGGGAGAAAACTGGGGAAAATTGGGAAAATTTGAGAGAAAAGGGGAAAAAACCCAAAAATTGGGATACACAAGTGCTAGAATATGGAAAAAACCAGAAAAATTAGGAATGAATGGGATAAACAACTCCTGGGATATGAAAAAAAGGGAAAAATTGGGAAAAAACCCCAAAAATTGGGATAAACAAGTACTAGGATATTGAAAAAATTATAGAATTCAGAAAAAAACCCAAAAATTTGGGATAAACAAGTGCTGGAATATTGAAAAAAAACCAGAAAAATTGAGAAAAAAACCTAAAAATTGGGAAAAAATGGGGAAAATCAGTGCTAGAATAGGAAAAAACCAGAAAAATTGAGAAAAAAACCCCAAAAATTGGGATAAACAACGACTCAGATACGAAATAAACCAGAAAAATTGGGGAAAAACCCAAAAAAATGGGAAAAAATTGAAAAAACAAGTGCTGGAATATGGAAAAAAAAAGAAAAAAATTGGGAAAAAACCCCAAAAATTGGGATAAACAACCATTGGAATATTAGGAAAAAAGGAAAAAATTGGGAAAAAACCCAAAATTTGGGATAAACAAGTGCTGGGATATTGAAAAAAAAGGAAAAATTTGGGATAAACAGGATTAAAATAGATAAAAATAAATGAGAATTGTGAAATAATTGTGAAATAATTGTGAAATCTGAGAATCCCCAGGGAGTGGGGAGAGGCTGGGAGGAGAAAATTTGGGATGAGATAATTCTGGGATGAGGAAATTCTGGGATGAGGAGAAAATGGATAAAAATGGGAAAAAATGGAATTGGAATGAGAAAAATAGGGGAAAAAATGGGGAAAAATGGGGAAAAAAAGGGGAAAAAACAGGAGAAAAATGAGGAAAAATGGGAGAAAAATGGGGAAAAAATGAGAGAAAAATGGGAAAAAATCGTAAAAAATAGGGAAAAATGGGAATGGAATAAGGGAAATTGGGATAAAATTGGGTGTGGAATGAGGAAAAATGGGAATAGAATGAAAAAAAATGGGAGAAAAGTGACAAAAATGGGGAAAAATGGGAGAAAAAATGAGAAAAAGTGAGGAAAAAATTGGGAAAAATGAGGAAAAAAGACCCTTAAAGTGAAAAAAATGAGGAGAAATTCCAGATGTTTGGGGAAAGGGAATTTGGGAAAATTCCTGATGTTTGGGAAATGAGGACATTTGGGAGAATTCCAGATGTTCTGGGAGGAAGAAATTTGGGAGAATTCCAGCTGTTTGATGTGAGGAAATTTGGGAGAATTCCAGATGTTTGGGAGAAAAACAAAATTGCAAGAATTCCAGATGTTTGGGAGGAGAAAATTTGGGAGAATTCCAGATGTTCGGGATGAAGAAATATAGGAGAATTCCAGATGTTTGGGAGGAGAAAATTTGGAAGAATTCCAGATGTTTGGGATGAAGAAATTTGGGAAAATTCCAGATGTTCTGGATGAGGAAATTTGGGAAAATTCCAGATATTGGAGATGAGGAAATTTGGGAGAATTCCAGATGTTGGGAGGAGAAATTTGGAAGAATTCCAGATGTTTTGGGAGGAGAAATTTGGGAGAATTCCAGCTGTTCGGGATGAGCTCAGAGTTTGGATTCCCGAAAATCCCAAAAAATTGTTCCCAGATGGGATTTGGGGTCAGAAAGAGGACAAGAAAGGCTGAGAATTCCCAGGATTTTGGGAGAAAATTCCAAGATTTTGGGGATTGGGATTTGAAGATTTGTCAGTTTGGAATTTTGGGGATTTGGGACTTGGAATTTTGTGGGTTTTGGATTTGGGATTTTGAGGTTTTTGGGATTTTAGGGTTTGGAATTTGAAGGATTTTGGGGTTGGAATTCGGAGGTTTTGAGGATTTTAGAGTTGGAATTTGGAGGGTTTTGGGTGGAATTTGGAGGATTCCAGGATGAAATTCCAAGGGTTTGAGGATTGGAATTCCCAGGATTTTGGGGTTTTAGGGTTTGGGATTTTGGGGATTTGGGGTTTGGAATTCCCAGGATTTTGGGGTTTGGAATGTTGAGGGTTTTGGAGATAAAGTCTGAGGTTTTTGGGGTTGGAATTCCCAGGATTTTGGGGATTTGGGGTTGGAATTTTGAGGATTCAGGGCTTGGGATTTTGGGGATTTTGGGTTTGGAATTTTGAGGTTTTTAAGGTTTGAATTATCAGGATTTTGAGATTTTTGAGGTTTGGGATTTTGGGGATTTGGGGTTTGGAATTTTGAGGTTTTTAAGGTTTGAATTATCAGGATTTGGAAGTTTTTGGAGTTTGAATTATTGGAATTTTCAGGTTTTTGGGGTTTGGAATTTGGAGGATTTTAGAGATAAAATTCCCAGATTTTGGGGTTTGAATTCCCAGAATTTAGGGATAAAATTCCAACGTTTTTGGGGTTTGAATCCTTAGAAATTCCTGGAAAATTCCAGAAAGTTCAGGGAAATTCCTAGAAAACTCCAGAAAATTCACAGATATTCCCACAAAATTCTTGGAAATTCCTGGGAAATTCCTGGAAAACTCGAAAAAATTCCAGGAAATTCTTAGAAATTCCCAGAAAATTTCCCAGAAAATTCAGGGAAATATAAAAAAATTCTTTGAAATTCCTGGAAAATTCAAAAAAAAATGCAAAAAAATTCACAGAAATGCCTAGAAAATTCCAAAAAAATCAGGGAAATTCCTGGAAAATTCTACAAAATTCTTCCAAAATTCCTGGAAAATCCCTGAAAATCCTTCTAAATTCCCAGAAAACTCAAAAAAATTCAGGGAAATTGCTGGAAGATTCAAAAAAATTCAGGGAAATTCTTCAGAATTCCTCAAAAATTTCTGGAAAACTCCTCAAAAATTCCTAGAAAATCCCAGAAAATCCCAGAAATTCCCAAAATTCCCAGAAAATTCCCAGAAAATCCCCGCAGTACCTCTGGAACAAGAAGCTGCCAGCCGCTGCAGCCAAAGCTCTGCTGGCAACAAACACCACGGGGAAGATGCTCTGGCAATCCTCAGCCGACAGGCAATCCTCCAGAGTCCTGGGAAATCGGGAAATTTGGGAATTCTGGGAATTCCAGAGGGAAATTCCCCATTTCCCAGAGCCGTTCTGAGCCAAAATTCCCAGTTTTTCCCACTTTTTTATCCCGAATTTTGTATTTTTTTTCCTATTTTTCACCTCAATTTTTCCCAAATTCCCCATTTTTCTCAAGGTTTTCCTCCAGAGTCCTGGGGAAATCGGGAAATTTGGGAATTCTGGGAATTCCAGAGGGAAATTCCCCATTTCCCAGAGCTGTTCTGAGCCAAAATTCCCAGTTTTTCCCATTTTTTTATACCAAATTTTGGATTTTATTCTTATTTTTCACCAAAATTCACCACAAATTCCTGGGAAATTTGGGAAATTTGGGAATTCTGGGAATTTCAGAGGAAAATTCCCCATTTCCCAGAGCCGTTCTGAGCCGAAATTCCCAATTTTTCCCACTTTCTTATCCCAAATTTTGTATTTTATTCATATTTTTCACCTGAATTTCACCAAATTTCCTCATTTTTCTCAGGATTTTCCTCCAGATTCCTGGGAAATTTGGGGATTCTGGGAATTTTGGGAATTCCAGAGGGAAATTCCCCATTTCCCAGAGCCGTTCTGAGCCAAAATTCCCAATTTTTCCCGTTTTCTTATCTTTTTTTAGTCCAAAATTTGGATTTTATTCGTATTTTTCACCTGATTTTTTCCCAAATTCCTTATTTTTCTCAAGATTTTCCTCAAAAATTCCTGGAAATTTGGGAATTTTGGGAATTCCAGAGGGAAATTCCCCATTTCCCAGAGCCGTTCTGAGCCAAAATTCCCAAGTTTTCCCATTTTTTAATCTATTTTTATCCCAAATTTTCATTTTTATTCTCATTTTCCATCAAAATTTCCCACAAATTCCAAGAATTTTGGGACTTCTGGATCCAAAAATTCCCAATTTTTCCCATTTTCTCTCATTTTTTATCCCAAATTTTCTATTTTTTCCTTATTTTTCATCCAAATTCACCACAAATTCCCCATTTTTCTCAAGATTTTCCTCAAAAATTCCTGGAAATTTGGGAATTTTGGGAATGCCAGAGAGAAATTTCTAATTTCCCATCACTGCTCTGAGCCAAAATTCCCAATTTTTCCCAATTTTTTATCCCAAATTTTCACTTTTATTCTTATTTTTCATCCAAATTTCCCACAAATTCCTCATTTTTCTCAGGATTTCCCAGAAATTCCTGGAATTTTGGGACTTCTGGATCCAAAATTCCCAATTTTTCCACATTTTTTATCCCAAATTTTCACTTTTATTCTTATTTTTCACCTCAATTTTCACCAAAGTTTCTCATTTTTCTCAGGATTTCCCACAAATTTCTGGAATTATGGGAATTTTGGGAATTCCAGAGGGAAATTCCTGATTTCCCAGAGCTGCTCTGAGCCAAAATTCCCAATTTTTCCCATTTTTTATCTTTTTTTAGCCCAAAATTTCTCTTTGATTCTCAGTTTTTACCTCAATTTCCCCCAAATTCCCCAGAAATTCCCCAAAATTGAAACAAATTCCCCAAAAATCTCAAAATCCCCAAATTCTGACCCCAAATCCCACATTTCCCTCCAAAATTCCCCCAAAATCCAAAAAAAAATCCCCAAAAAATTCCCCAAAAATTAAAAAAAAATCTTCTAAATTTCCCCAAATTCTCAAAAAATCCCCAGAAATTCCCCAAAACAAAAAACCCCAAAATTCCAAAATCCCCAAATCCCAAATATTCTTCAAAATTTCCCAAAATTCCAAATTCCCCAAAATTTCCCCAAATTCTCAAAAACCCCAAAAAAACCCCAAAATAAAAAAATTCCCCCAAAATATTAAAAACTCCAAAAATTTTTAAAAATAAAATTTAAAATAAAAATCCAAAAAAAAAAATTTGAAAGAAACAAAACAGAAAATAAAAATGACAAAATTTTTAAAAATTCAAATCAAATGCAAAAAAATTCCAAAAAATCTCAAAAATAATCTAAAAATCATCTAAAAATTCTTAAAACATAAGTCTAAGAAAAATTACTAAAAATCCAAAAGAAATCCCAAAAAAAATTAAAAAAAAATCCCAAAAAATTCCAAATAAAAATCCCAAAATCGAAAACATTTTAAAACATGTTAAAAACAACCCAAAAAATTCCCCCAAAAATTAGGAAAATATCCAAAAAAAAAAAGAAAAAATGAAAAAAAATTAGAAAAAAATAAAAAAAAAAAGAGAAAAAAATGAGGAAAAAATGAGAAAAAAATGAGAAAAAAAGAGGAAAAAAAGAGAAAAAAAAGAGAAAAAAAGAGAAAAAAATCCAAAAAAAATCCAAAAAACTCCCCAAACCCCCAAAATTCCCCCAAACCTCCCAACTCCCCAAATTCCAACCCCAAATTCCCAAATTGCCATTTCTCACCTGTCCAGCTGACTGAGCAGTTTCAGCACCTCCAGAGCCACTTCAGCCTCCTTGTCGTGAGCCATCGCCACCAACCGGGGCTGGGGAGCCCAGAATTCCCAAAATTCCCTAAATTCCCTAAATTCCCACACTTTGGGATTCCCAGGAAATTCCCCAAATCCCGCAGATTCCCTTGGAACTTTTTTTTCATTGTTTTAGGAGGTTTTTTATCCCATTTTTTCTCTTTTTACCCTCATTTTTTATCCCATTTTCCTCATTTTATCCCATTTTTCAGCCCATTTTTCCCATTTTTTTATCCCATTTTTCCTCCCATTTTTTCCCTTTTTCTCCCCCATTTTCCTCATTTTTTATCCCATTTTTCATCCCAATTTTCCCATTTTTCAGCCCATTTTCCCCACTTTTTTCTCTGCAAAATCCCAAAATTCCCTAAATTCCCACACTTTGGGATTCCCAGGAAACTCCCCAAGTCCCACAGATTCCCTTGGAACTTTTTTTTTTCATTGTTTTAGGATTTTTAATCCCATTTTTTCCCTTTTCCCCTCATTTTTTATCCCATTTTTATTCCATTTTTCTCCCATTTTCCCTCATTTTTTATCCCATTTTTTATCCCATTTTTCAGCTCATTTTTCCCATTTTTTTATCCCATTTTTCCTCCCATTTTTTCCCTTTTTCTCCCCCATTTTCCTCATTTTTTATCCCATTTTTCACCCCAATTTTCCCACTTTTCATCCCATTTTCCCCACTTTTTTCTCTGCAAAATCCCAAAATTCCCTAAATTCCCACACTTTGGGATTCCCAGGAAATTCCCCAAGTCCCACAGATTCCCTTGGAACTTTTTTTTTCATTGTTTTAGGGATTTTTAATCCCATTTTTCTCTTTTTCTCCCCCATTTTCCTCATTTTTTATCCCATTTTTCAGCCCATTTTCCCCATTTTTCATCCCATTTTCCCCACTTTTTTCTCTGCAAAATTCCCAAAATTCCCTAAATTCCCACACTTTGGGATTCCCAGGAAACTCCCCAAATCCCACAGATTCCCTTGGAACTTTTTTCCCATCATTTTAGGGTTTTCTATCCAATTTTTCCCATTTTTATCCCCCATTTTCCTCATTTTTTATCCCATTTTTCATCCCAATTTTCCCATTTTTCAGCCCATTTTCCCCACTTTTTTCTCTGCAAAATCCCAAAATTCCCTAAATTCCCACACTTTGGGATTCCCAGGAAATTCCCCAAATCCCACAGATTCCCTTGGAACTTTTTTCCCATCATTTTAGGAGTTTTTTTATCCCATTTTTCCCTTTTTCTCTCCCATTTTTCCCATTTATTATCCCATTTTTCAGCCCATTTTCCCCATTTTTCAGCCCATTTTTTCATCCCATTTTTAATCCCATTTCTCCCTTTTTCCCTCCCATTTTCCTCATTTTTAATCCCATTTTTCAGCCCATTTTTTCCTCATTTTTATCCCATTTTTCTCCCATTTTTCCTCTCCCATTTCCCCCATTTTTATCCCATTTTTATCCCATTTTTCAGCCCATTTTTTATCCCAATTTTCCCATTTTCTGTGCCATATTTCTCCCATTTTTCCTCCCACTTTTTCTCTCCCATTTCCCTCATTTTTTCTCCCATTTTCCCATTTTTATCCCATTTTTCATCCCAATTTTCCCATTTTTCAGCCCTTTTTCCCCTTTTTTATCCCATTTTTCCCATTTTCCCCAAAATTTCCCAATTTATCCCCATTTTCCCCAGTTTCTCCTCCATTTCCCCAATCTTTTCCACTTTTCCCCCATTTTTCCAAGTTTTTCCCACCAATTTTCCCCAAATTTCCCAATTTTTCCTCTCATTTTCCACCATTTTTCCTCAATTTTCCCCATTTTTTACTCCATTTCCTTCCCAATTTTTCCTTTTTTCATATTTTCCCCCCAAATTTCCCAATTTTTCCCTCAAATTCCCCACTTTCGTTCAATTTTCCAAAAAATTTCCCTAAAATTTCCCAAATTTTTTCCTTTTTACCAACTTTTCCCCCCAATTTCCCCCAAAATTTCCCACTTTTCCCCCCAAATTTCCTATTTTTTCCCCAATTTTCCCCTAAATTTCCCATTTTTCCCCCCAAAATTTCCCACTTTTCCCCCAAGATTTCCCATTTTTTTCCCCAATTTTCCCCAAAATTTCCCATTTTTCTCCCCAATTTTCCCCAAAATTTCCCATTTTTCCCCAATTTTCCCCAAAATTTCCCATTTTTCCCCAATTTTCCCCTAAATTTCCCAATTTTCCCCCAATTTCCCCCAAATTTCCCACCTTTTTCCCCAAAATTTCTCATTTTTCCCCCCAAATTTCCATTTTTTCCCAAAGTTTCCCACTTTTTCCCCAAATTTCCCTTTTTTTTCCCCAATTTTCCCCCCAAATTTCCCAATTTTCCCCCAAATTTTCCCCAATTTCCCCCCAAACTCCCATTTTTCCCATTTCCCACCTTGAACCTCTCAGTGAACAATTCCAAACTCGCTGCCATTCCAGGAATTCCATAAATTCCTCTCAGAGCTCTCACACACCTCAGCCGAACCTCTCCCTGCTGGAAAAGCCAAAAAAATCCCAAATTTGGGCAATTCTGGGATCCCAAATCCCCTGGAAATCAAAACCCCCAATTTTTCCCAATTTTTACCCCAAATTTCCTCAATTTTTCCTCGATTTTTCCCATTTTTCCTCAATCTTTCCCAATTTTCCCACTTTTCCCCATTTTTTCCTCAATTTTTCCTCAGTTTTTCCCACTTTTCCTCAATTTTTCCCATTTTTTCCTCAACTTTTCCCAATTTTTCCTCAATTTTCTCCAATTTTTCCCACTTTTTCCCATTTTTTCCCAAATTTTCCCCAATTTTCCCCAGTTTTTCCCCCAAATTTCCCTCAATTTTTCCCAATTTTCCCCTCAAATTTCCCCATTTTCCCCCAAAATTTCCCAATTTTTCTCACCTCATCCCAAATTTTCCTCAATTTTTCCAAATTTTTCCCAAATTTCCAACTTTCCGCTCATATTTCCCCATTTTTCTCTCCAATTTCTCCCATTTTCTCCAAATTTCCCCCATTTTTCCCAATTTCCCCCCATTTTCCCCCAATTTTTACCCCAAATTTCCCCATTTTTCCCATTTTTATCCTAAATGCTCCCATTTTCCCCCAAAATTCCCATTTTTCCCCCAAATTTCCCCATTTTCCCCTAAAAAATCCCCATTTTTCCCCCCAAAATTCCCATTTTTCCCCAAAAATTCCCATTTCCCCCCAAAATTCCCTTTTTTCCCCAAAATCCCCATTTTCCACCAAAACTCCCATTTTTTCCCCCAAAAATCCCATATTTTTCCCCAAAATCCCATATTTTCCCCCAAAATTCCTGTTTTTCCCCCAAAATCTCTTTTTCCCCCAAATTCCCCAAAATCCCCATTTTCCCCCCAAAATTCCCATATTTTCCCCCAAACCTTGTCATGCAGAGTCCATCCCAGGTACTTGAGGTGAGAATCTGACAGGAAAGATTTGGGGAATTTCCTCATCCAAACTCCCAACTCCTCCATGCAGATCCCGCGGATTTCGGGAACAATGTCCCTGAAAAATTCCCAAAATTTCCCAAAATTCACTTTTTTCCACATTTTTTCCACATTTTTCTCCATTTTCCCCAATTTTCCCCCAATTTTCCCCCGTTTTTTCTCATTTTCCCCCCATTTTTCCTCATTTTTCCCCTTTTTATCCCATTTTTCCCACATTTTCCCCACATTTCCTCCCATTTTTCCCCATTTTTCTCCTTTTCCCCACAGTTTTCCCCATTTTTTCCTCATTTTTTCTCCATTTTTCCCACATTTTCTCCAATTTCCCCATTTTCTCCCCTTTTTCTATTTTTTTCCCCATTTCCCCCATTTTTCTCCCATTTTTTCTCATTTTTCTCCCATTTTTCCCACATTTTTTCTCATTTTCTCATTTTTCTCCCATTTTTTCCCCATTTTTTCCACATTTTCCCCATTTTTCTCATTTTCCCCCAAGTTTTCCCCATTTTCTCCCCTTTCCCTCCCATTTTTCCCCATTTTTTTCTCAATTTCCCCCCATTTTTCCTCCATTTTCTCCCATTTTTTCCCCAATTTACCCCATTTTTCCCCCATTTTCTCCCAATTTTCCCCATTTTTTCTCCACTTTTTCCCCATTTCTCCCCATTTTTCTGTATTTTCTCCCCATTTTTTCCCCAATTTTCCCCAATTTCCCCATTTCCCCTCACCGGTATCGATGCACAAAAACTCCTTTGAAGATTCCATTCATCAAACCTTCCAACTCCTCCTGGTTTTCTCGCAGCTTTGGGGGAAATTTGGGATCCAAAATCACCCAAAATCCCCAAAATTCAACCCAAAATCCACAAAATCCCACAAGGAAAAAAAAACCCAAAAAAGGAAAAAAATGGGAAAAAAAAAAGTCCCCAAAATTCCAGTAAAATTCCTAAATATTCACCCCAAATTCCCAAAGTTCACCCAAAATTCCAAAAAATCCCTAAAAATTCCCCAAAATTCCAATAAAATCCTTAAAAATTCACCCAAAATCCCAATAAAAATCCCAATAATGATCCCCAAAAAAATCCCCACAAAAATCCCCAAGAAATCCCAATAAAAATCCCAAAAAAATGCCCAAAAATTCCCAAAAAAATTCCCACAAAAATTCCCCAAAATTCCAATAAAATCCCTAAAAATTCCTCAAAATTCCAACAAAATCTCCAAAATTCCCACAAAAATTCACCCAAAATTCCAATAAAATCCCTAAAAATTCACCTAAAATTCCAATAAAATCCCTAAAAAATCCCTAAAAATTCCCCCAAAATCCTAAATAATTCAGCCAAAATTCCACAAAAATTCCAAAAAAATTCCCCAAAATTCCCTAAAATTCCAACAAAATCCCTAAAAATTCCCCAAAAAAATCCCTAAAAATTCCTGAAAAATCAAAAAAATCCCCCAAAATTCCAATAAAATCCCTAAAAATTCCCAAAAATGCTTCAAAATTCCCTAAAATTCCCCAAAATTCACCCAAAATTCCACTAAAATCCCTAAAAACTCACCTAAAATTCCAACAAAATCCCTAAAAATTCCTCAAAATTCCAACAAAATCTCCAAAATTCACCCAAAATTCATCAAAATTCCAATAAAATCCCTAAAAATCCCCCAAAATTCCAATAAAATTTCTAAAAATTCCCCAAAAATTCCCCAAAATTCCTAAAACTTCTCCAAAAATTAGAAAAAGTCCCAAAAAATTCCCCCAAAATTCCAATAAAATCCCTAAAAATTCACCCAAAATTCAAAAAAATTCTCAAAAAATTCCCCAAAAGTTCCCCAAAAATTCCCAAAAAATCCCCAAAATTTACCCAAAATTCACAAAAAATTCACCCAAAATTCCACTAAATTCCCTAAAAATTGACCTAAAATTACCCAAAATTCCACTAAAATCCCTAAAAAATCTCCCCAAATTGCCAAGAAATCCCCTAAAATTTCAAAAAAATCCCTAACAATAAAAAAACCCTAAAAATGAAAAAAAATTCCAATAAAATCTCCAAAATTCCTCAAAATTCACCCAAAATCCCAATAAAATCCCTAAAAATTCACCCCAAATCCTCCAAAAATCCCCCAAAATCCCCAAAAAATTCCCAAAATTCCCCAAATCCCCCAAAATCCCACCTCAGCCTGTTTGTTGAGCAGCATCTCGAGTCTCTCAGTTCCTCTCCTCTCAGGAGTTTTTCCCTTTTCTGCCTCCAACTGCCTTTGGCAATTTCCCTGTTGGGTTTCCAAGTCCAAAGCAATTTCCACCAGGGAGCTCATCACCTTCAGGGCTGGAATTGGGGAAAAAATGGGAATTTGGGGAAAAAATGGGAAAAATGGGGAAAAAATGGGAAGAAGATTGAGAAAATGGGGAAAAAATGCAAAAAAACCCCAAAAAAATGAAAAAAAAACCCAAAGAAATGAAAAAAAAAACCCAAGAAATGAAAAAAAAACCCCAAAAAATGAAAAAAACCTGAAAAAAAGCCAAAACTCTCCCAAAAAATTGAAAAAAAAACCCTGAAGAAAACAAAAAAATAGCAAAAAACAACAAAAACAAATAGCAAAAAAACCCAGGGGAAAAAAACCAGGAAAAAATACCAAGAAAATAGCAAAAAAAATAGTAAAAAAACTAGGAAAAAGCAGGAAGAAAACCAGGAAGAAAACCTCAAAAAAATACCAAAAAAAAGCAGTAAAATAGGAAAAAAATCAGAAAAAAATAGGAAAAAATAGGAAAAAAATAGGAAGAAAATAGGAAGAAAATAGTAAAAAATACAAAAAAATAAATAGAAAAAAAATAGCAAAAAATAGGAAAAAATAATTGGAAAAAAATAGGAAAAAACCAAGAAAAACTAAGAAAAAGATCCCAATTTTTCCAGCACATTCCTGTGTTAAAAATCCCAATTTTCTGCCCACCTGCCAGAGTCCCAGTGTGTCGGAAAGGTCTGACCTGAGAGTCAGAGAGTCCCGTGAGGAAAGGGATGCAGGAGTCCAGCAGGAATCCATCCAGCACGGCACAGCTCCTGCCCCTCTGCACAATTCCTGCCAGGAACTCCGAGAATCCCAGCTGGAATCTGCGCCACGAGCGGGAGTGCAGAGACAACGGGTACTCTGGGGAGTCCTGGGGGGAGAAATGGGATTTTTAGGGGGAAAAAATGGGATTTTAGGGGGAAAAAAGGGAATTTCGGGAGAAAAAACCAATTTTTCAAGGCAAAGGAATTAAATTACAGGAGAAAAAACCCAAAGTTTCATGGAAAAACGGGAAAATTTCAAGGAAAAACAGGAAAATTTCAAGGAAAAATGGGCAAATTTCAAGGAAAAATGGGAAAATTTCAAGGAAAAATGGGAAAATTTCAAGGAAAAATGGGAAAATTTTCACAGAAGAAACACCAAAATTCTAAGGAAAAACATCGAAATTCCAAGGAAGAACATGCAAAATTCCAAGGAAGAACCACCCAAATTCCAAGGAAAACCACCCAGAATTCCAAGGAAAAACATCAAAATTTCAAGGAAAAAGATCAAAACTCCAAGGAAAAAACACCCAAAATTCCAAGGGAAAAACACCCAAAATTCCAAGGAAAAAACACCCAAAATTCCAAGGAAAAAACACCCAAAATTCCAAGGAAAAAACACCCAAAATTCCAAGGAAAAAACACCCAAAATTCCAAGGAAAAAAATACTCAAAATTTCAAGGCAAAAAACCAGAGAATTCCAGGAGAAAAAAACCCCAAAATTTCAGGAAAAAATCCCCAAAATTTCAGGAAAAAATCCCTGTAATGTCAAGAAAAAACTCCCAGAATGTCAGGAGAACCCAAAGATCTCTCCTGAGGAGAATTCCTGCCAGGAACTCCGAGAATCCCAGCTGGAATCTGCGCCAGGAACGGGAGTGCAGAGAGAAAATGGGTAATCTGGGGAGTCCTGGGGGGAGAAAATGGGGTTTTAGGGGGAAAAATGAAACTTCGGAGCAAAAAAATGATTTTTCTGGGAAAAAACCCCAAAATTTCCAAAGAAAAATGGGAAAATTTCAAGGAAAAACATAAAAATTTCACAGAAAAAACACCAAAATTCCAAGGAAAAAACACTCAAAATTCCAGGGGGAAACCACAGAATTCCAAGGAAAAACATCAAAGTTTCAGGGAAAAACCATAAAAATTCAAAAGAAAAAACCCAAAATTCAAGGGAAAAACACCCCAAAATCTCAAGGGAAAAAAACCCCAAAATTTCAGGAAAAAAAACCCAAAATTTCAACAGAAAACTCCTGAAATGTCAAGAAAAAACTCCCAGAATGTCAGGAGAACGCAGAGATCTCTGCTGAGGAGAATTCCTGCCAGGAATTCTGAAAATCCCAGCTGGAATCTGCGCCAGGAACGGGAGTGCAGAGAGAAGGGGAACTCTGGGGAGTCCTGGGGGGAGAAAATGGGATTTTAGGGGGAAAAAATGAAGTTTTGGGAGAAAAAAACAATTTTTCAAGGCAAAGGAATTAAATTACAGGAGAAAAAACCCAAAATTTCAAGGAAAAACGGGAAAACTTCAAGGAAAAACAGGAAAATTTCAAGGAAAAACAGGAAAATTTCAAGGAAAAATGGGAAAATTTCAAGGAAAAATGGGAAAATTTCAAGGAAAAATGGGAAAATTTCAAGGAAAAACGGGAAAATTTCAAGGAAAAACGGGAAAATTTCAAGGAAAAACGGGAAAATTTTCACAGAAGAAACACCAAAATTCCAAGGAAAAAGCACAAAATTCCAGGGAAAAACACTCAAAATTCCAAGGGGTAAACCACAGAATTCCAAGGAAAAACATCAAAGTTTCAGGGAAAAACCATAAAAATTCAGAAGAAAAAACCCAAAATTCAAGGGAAAAACACCCCAAAATCTCAAGGGAAAAAAACCCCAAAATTTCAGGAAAAAAACCCCAAAATTTTAACACAAAGGTCCTGAAATGTCAAGAAAAACCCCAGAATGTCAGGAGAACGCAGAGATCTCTCCTGAGCAGAATTCCTGCCAGGAATTCTGAAAATCCCAGCTGGAATCTGCGCCAGGAACAGGAGTGCAGAGAGAAGGGGAACTCTGGGGAGTCCTGGGGGGAAAATGGGATTTTAGGGGGAAAAATGGGAATTTCGGGAGAAAAAACCAATTTTTCAAGGCAAAGGAATTAAATTACAGGAGAAAAAACCCAAAATTTCATGGAAAAATGGGAAAATTTCAAGGAAAAACGGGAAAATTTCAAGGAAAAACGGGAAAATTTCCACAGAAGAAACACCAAAATTCCAAGGAAGAACATGCAAAATTCCAAGGAAAAACCACCCAAATTACAAGGAAAACCACCCAGAATTCCAAGGAAAAACATCAAAATTTCAAGGAAAAAGATCAAAATTCCAGAGAAAAAACATCCAAAATTCCAAGGAAAGAAACCCAAAATTCCAGGAAAAAACCACAGAATTCTAAGAAAAAACACCCAAAATTCCATGGAAAAACATCAAAATTACAAGAAAAAACACCAAAATTCCAGGGAAAAAACACCCAAAATTCCAGGCAAAAAACACCCAAAATTCCAGGCAAAAAACACCCAAAATTCCAGGGAAAAAACACCCAAAATTCCAAGGAAAAAACACCCAAAATTCCAAGGAAAAAACACTCAAAATTCCAGGGGGAAACCACAGAATTCCAAGGAAAAACATCAAAGTTTCAGGGAAAAACCATAAAAATTCAGAAGAAAAAACCCAAAATTCAAGGGAAAAACACCCCAAAATCTCATGGGAAAAAAACCCCAAAATTTCAGGGAAAAAACCCCAAAATTTCAACAGAAAGCTCCTGAAATGTCAAGAAAAAACTCCCAGAATGTCAGGAGAACGCAGAGATCTCTGCTGAGGAGAATTCCTGCCAGGAATTCTGAAAATCCCAGCTGGAATCTGCGCCAGGAGCGGGAGTGCAGAGAGAAGGGGAACTCTGGGGAGTCCTGGGGGGGAAAAATGGGATTTTAGGGGGAAAAAATGAAGTTTCGGGAGAAAAAATCAATTTTTCAAGGCAAAGGAATTAAATTACAGGAGAAAAAACCCAAAATTTCATGGAAAAACGGGAAAATTTCAAGGAAGAACGGGAAGATTTTCACAGAAGAAACACCAAAATTCCAAGGAAAAACATGCAAAATTCCAAGGAAAAACCACCCAAATTACAAGGAAAACCACCCAGAATTCTAAGCAAAAACATCAAAATTTCAAGGAAAAAGATCAAAATTCCAGAGAAAAAACATCCAAAATTCCAAGGAAAAAGACCTAAAATTCCAGGAAAAAACCACAGAATTCTAGGAAAAAACACCCAAAATTCCATGGAAAAACATCAAAATTACAAGAAAAAACACCAAAATTCCAGGGAAAACCACCCAAAATTCCATGGAAAAATCTCCAAAATTCCATGGAAAAATCCCCAAATTCCCAGGAATTCTCCCCAAAATTCCATGGAAAAAATTCCCAAAATTCCATGGAAAAATCCTTAATTCCCAGGAATTCTCCCCAAAATTCCATGGAAAATTTTCCAAAATTCCATGAAAAAATCTCCAAATTCCCTGGAATTCTCCCCAAAATTCCCAGGACAAATTCCCAGGACAAATTCCCCAAAATTCCACGGGAAAAATCCCAAAATTCCATGGGAAAATTCCCAAAATTCCCAGGACAAATTCCCCAAAATTCCATGGAAAAATTCTAAGGAAAAATCCCCAAAATTCCATGGGAAAAAATCCCCAAATTCCCAGGAATTCTCCCCAAAATTCCATGGAAAAAATCCCAAAATTCTCTGGAAAAATTCCCAGGAAAAATCCCCAAATTCCCAGGAATTCTCCTCAGAATTCCCAGGAAAAATTCCCAGGAATCCTCCCCAAAATTCCCAGGAATTCTCCCCAAAATTCCCAGAAAAATTCCCAAATGCCCAGGAATTCTCCCCAGTTGCCAGCCCATCACCTCTGCGAAGCTCTCGGTGAGTCTCCGGATGATCTCAGAGTTCTGCAGCTCCCTGAACATCTCTGCACTCACCACTCCTGCAAATCCCAAAAAATCCTTATCCTCTGGATTTTCCCAATCCCAGATCCACAATTCCTTGGCTTTGCCCTGTTTTTTCCCATTTTCCCCATTTTTCTCCCAATTTTCCTGGATTTGCCCCCATTTTTCTCCCATTTTTCCCCCATTTTTCCCCATTTTCTCCCCCATTTTTCCCCCAATTTTCCCCAATTTTTCTCCCATTTTCCCCCATTTTTCCCCCATTTTCCCACCTTGGCACCTGCAGGATCTCACAGTGAAGTGTTTTCCCTTTTTAACCCCATTTTCCCCCAATTTTTCCCATTTTTATCCCATTTTCCCCCAATTTTTCCCATTTCCCACATTTTTCTCCCAATTTTCCCCAATTTTTCTCCCAATTTTCCCCCATTTTTCCCCCATTTTCCCACCTTGGCAGCTGCAGGATCTCACAGTGAAGTGTTTTCCCTTTTTAATCCCATTTTCCCCCAATTTTCCCCATTTTTATCCCAATTTTCCTGGATTTTCCCCCATTTCATCCCATTCCCCCCCCCATTTTCCCCCATTTTTTCCCGATTTTTCCTCGATTTTTCCCCATTTCCCCCCATTTTTATCCCAATTTTCCTGGATTTTCTTGGATTTTCCCCCATTTTATCCCATTTTCCCCCAATTTTCCTTCCATTTTATCCCAATTTATCCCGTTTTTATCCCATTTTTCCCCCATTTTTCCCATTTTCCCAGGATTTTCCCCTTTTTTCCCACCTCTGCAGCCACAGGATCTCACAGTGAAGTTTTTCCCCATTTTCCCAGTTTTCCTCCCATTTTATCCCATTTTTCTCCCATTTTTCCCAATTTTTATCCCTTTTCCCCCCATTTTTCTCCATTTTATCCCATTTTTCCCCATTTTTATCCCATTTTTCCCATTTTCCCAGGATTTTTTCCCCATTTTTATCCCCTTTTCCTCCCATTTTATCCCCATTTTCCCCCATTTTTATGCCATTTTTACCCATTTTTCTCCAATTTTATCCCAATTTTCCCATTTTCTCAGAATTTTTCCCCATTTTTCCCCATTTCCCACCTCTGCAGCCACAGGATCTCACAGTGAAGTTTTTCCCCATTTTTCCCCCTTTTTCCCATTTTTCATCCCATTTTCCCCCCATTTTCCCAGGATTTTTCCCCAATTTATCCCATTTTTTTCCCACCTCTGCAGCCACAGGATCTGACAATGAAGTTCAGCAGCTCCAGAAAAGCCAATTCTTTGTCCTTTTTGTAACTCTCCAGCCACTCATCCACCAGGGTCTGCAGAAAACGGGAATTTCGGGGGAAAAATGGGAATTTTGGGGCGGAAATGGGACTTTTGGGGGGAAAAAAGGGGGATTTTGGGGGAAAAAATGGGGATTTTGGGGGGAAAAATGGGGATTTTGGGGAAAAAAACCCAAAAATTTGGGAAAAAACCAGGAATTTTGGGGGCAAAAGGAAGATTTTGGGAGAAAAATGAGAACTTTAAGGGGAAAAATCCAAAAATTGGGGGAAAAAAAAGGAGCATTTTGGGAGAAAAATGAGAATTTTGGGGAAAATTAAGGAATTTTGGGGAAATGAAGGAATCTGGAGGGAAAAAAACCCAAAAATTTCAGGAGAAACAGGAATTTTGGGGGGAAAAGGAGGATTTTGGGAGAAAAACGAGACTTTTTGGGGGGAAAAAAACCAAAAAAATTCCAGGGAAAGAAAGGAATTTAGGGTGAAAAAACCCCAAAAATTTCAGGAAAAAACCAGGAATTCAAAGGGGAAAAAAAAGATTTTGGGAGAAAAACGAAAGAATTTTGGGGAAATGAAGGAAATTTAGGGGAAAAGTGGGAATTTTGGGGAATTTAGGGAATTTTTGGGAACCTCCATGGCGACTTTTCCTGAAAAAACAGCTTCAAAGAGGGAATTCTGGGAATTCTGGGAATTCTGCTGGGAATTCCTGTTGCCTCCGGAAAGTCTGGAACGTTTGGAGAGCTGTGGGGAAAATTGGGAAAAATTGGGAAAAATTGGGAAAATATTTGGGAATATTTGGGGGAAAATCAAGGAAAAAATCGGAGGAAAAAGTCAAGGAAAATTGGGAAAATTTGGGGGAAATTTGGGGAAAATTGGGAGGAAAAAATCAAGGAAAATTGGGAGGAAAAATCAGGGAAATTTGGGGAAAATTGGGAAAAACAGGAGAAAAATGGGGGAAAATTGGGAAAATTTAGGGGAAATTTGAAGGAAAATGGAAGGAAAATGGGAGGAAAATTGAGAGAAATTTGGGGGAAAATTTGAAGGAAAATGGAAGAAAAATTGGGAGGAAAAATCAGGGCAAATAGGGAAGAAATTGGGAGAAATTGAAACAAGATGGGGAAAATTGGGAGAAATTTGGGGGAAATTTGAAGGAAAATGGAAAGAAAACGGGAGGGAAAATTGGGAGGAAAAATCAGGTAAATTTGGGGGAAATTGGGAAAAATTGGGGGAAAATTGGGAGAAATTGGGAGGAAAATTTGAAGAAAAATGGGAGGAAAATTGGGAGAAAATCAGGGAAATCTGGGGGAAAATTTGGGGGAAAAATTGGGAAAATGGGGGAAAAAAATCGAGAGAAAATCCAAAGAAATCAACAAAAAATAGGGGAAAATTTGGGGAAAAAATTGGGAAAAAATTGGGGGAAAAATTTGGGAGAAATGAGGGGAAAAATTCCCAAAAGCAGTGGATTTTGGGAGCAGTGGGAATGACCTGGGAGCTGCTGGAGCCTCTGGGAATTCCTCGTTTTCTGGGATGCAGAGAAACTTCAAAGTCAGAGCCGGAGTCAGAGTCTGCTGGGAACTCCCTGGGGAGGGAGAAAATGGAATTTTCGGGGGAAATTAGGAAGGAAAATGGGAATTTTGGGGGAAACAGGAGGAAAAAAATTGGAATTTTGGGGGAATCAGGAGGGAAAAGGGCAATTTTGGAGGGAAAACAGGAGGAAAAAAATGGGAATTTGGGGGGAATTAAGAGGGAAAATGGGAATTAGGAGGGGAAAATGGGAATTTTGGGGGAAATTAGGAGGAAAAAATGGGAATTTTGGGGGAAATTAGGAGGAAAAAATGGGAATTTTGGGGAAAATAGGAGGAAAAATGGGAATTTTGGCGGGAGAATGGGAATTTTGGGGGAAAACAAGAGAAAAAAATGGGAATTTTGGGGGAATTAGGAGGGAAAATGGGAATTTTGTAGGGAAATGGAAAAAAGAGGAAAAAAAGAAGAAAAATAAGGGAAAAAACAGAAAAAATAAGAGAAAAAAACTGGAAAAATGAAAGAAAAACAGAAGAAAAAAGACAAAAAAAAAGGTGAGAAAAAGTAGAAATAAGACAAAAAAAGCAGAAAAATAAAACAAAAATAAGGGAGAGAAAGAGAAAAAAGGAAAAAAAATAAGGGAAAAAAGGAGAAAAAATAAAGGGAAAAAGAGTAAAAAGAAAGCCAAAAAAAAGGGAAAAAAGGGGGGAAAAGGGAAAAAAGGAAAATAAGGGGAAAAAGCAGAAAAAATAAGGCAAAAAAGGAAAAAAAACCAAAAAAAATAAGGGAAGAAACAGAAAAAATAAGGAAAAAATAAAAAATAAGGGAAAAAGCAGAAAAAATAAGGGAAAAAAGCAGAAAAAATAAGGGAAAAACAGAAAAATAAGGGGAAAAAAAGCAAAAAAAAAAAGAGAAAAAAGAAAAAAAAAAGGGGAAAACAAGCACAAAAAAAGATCAAAAAAGAAAGGAAAAAAGAGAAAAAAATGGAAAAAATAGAAGAAAAAAGGGACTAAAAGGGGAAATTGGAATTTTTTGGAATTTGGGATTTCCTTACTGAGTCTGAGGGGAGCTGGAGGAGCTGCTGGGAGGAGCTGAAGGAGCAGCAGAGCTGCCAAAGGAGCCTGAGGAGAGTCCCGAGGGAGGCAGGCGGGGAGAGCGCCGCAGAGCCATGGAGGGGCTGGGAAACAACAGGGAAAAATGCAGAAAAACGGGGGAAAAACGGGGGGAAAACGGGGGGAAAACATGGGGGAAACTCCTCCCTCACAAATTCCCCCAAAATCACACTGAGGGGGAAACTTAAGCTTTTGGGGGCTCCCAGATTCTCCTAAACTTCAATTTGAGGGGTGAAAATAAAACTCCTCCCTCACAAAACCCTCTGAGAGTGAAGTCCTCCCTCACAAATTCCACTAAAGGAGGAATCCTGACCTCCTAAACCTCAATATGAGGGGTGAAAATGAAGCTACTCCCTCACAAAACCCTCCCGGAGGGAAGTTCCTCCCTCACAAATTCCACTAAAGGAGGAAATTTGGGACTTTTAGGGTTTCCAGATCCTCCTAAACCTCAATTTGAAGGGTGGAAGTGAAGTTCCTCCCTCACAAATACCACTAAAGGAGGAAATTCGGGACTTTTGAGGCCTCCAGATCCTCCTAAACCTCCATTTGAGAGGTGAAAATGAAGCTTCTCCCTCACAAAACCCTTCCGGAGTGAAGAGAGTGAAACTCCTCCCTCATAAATTCCACTAAAAGAGGAAATTCGGGACTTTTGGGACCTCCAGATCCTCCTAAACCTCCATTTTAGAGGTGTTAATTAAACTCCTCCCTCACAAAACCCTCTCAGAGTGAAGTCCTCCCTCACAAATTCCACTAAAGGAAGAATCCTGACCTCCTAAACCTCGATTTGAGGGGTGAAAATGAAGCTACTCCCTCACAAAACCCTCCCAGAGAGAAGTTCCTCCCTCACAAATCCCACTAAAAGGGAAATAAAGGCATTTTGGGGCCTCCAGATCCTCCTAAACCTCAATTAGAGGGGTGAAAATGAAACTCCTCCCTCACAAAACCCCCTCAGAGTAAAGTCCTCCCTCACAAATTCCACTAAAGGAAGAATCCTGACCTCCTAAGTCTCAATTTGAGAGGTGAAAATGAAGCTACTCCCTCACAAAACCCTCCCGGAGTGAAATCTCCCCTCAAAAATCCCACTAAAGGAGGAAATTTGGGACTTTTGTGGCCTCCAGATCCTCCTAAATCTCAATTAGAGAGGTGTTAATTAAACTCCTCCCTCACAAAACTCTCCCGGCGTGAAGGGAGTGAAGCTCCTCCCTCACAAATTCCACTAAAAGAGGAATCAGGACCTTTTGGGGCCCCACGATACTCCTAAACCCCAAGTAGAGGGGTGAAAATGAAGCTTCTCCCTCACAAAACCCTCCTGAAGACAAATCCTCCCTCACAAATCCCACTAAAAAAGGAATCCTGACCTCCTAAACCCCAATTAGAGGGGTGAAAATGAAGCCTCTCCCTCACAAAACCCTCTCCGAGTGAAGTCCCCCCTCACAAATTCCCCCGGAATCCCACTGAGGGGGAGAACACGACCTCTCACCGCCCCAAAACCCCCCCAGACTCCCTCTTAATGAGGCTCCGCAATCCCTCCCGCCCCTCCCTCACCTTTTCGGGGCTCAAAATCCCTAAAAACCTTAAAATTCTCCTCAGGAAAATCCCCCTCCCCTCACGGCTGCCTCGCTTCGCGCCAAAAGAAAATGGCGCCCGGCACGTGCCCGCGCCTCGAGGGGCGTGGTTACACGCTGTCACGTGGGGTGGATGAGCTGTGGAGTGGGCGTGGTTTATGCAAATCAGAGTGACGGAATTTATTAAGGAGGCGGGGAGTGGGCGTGGCTTTCCAATGTCACGTGGAGCAAATATAATGGGAGTGAATGGGGGAGTGGGCGTGGCTTCCCTCTGTCACGTGTAGTGAGGGGCGGGGCGGTGGGCGTGGCTTACAGAGTCACGTGGCTCGGGGCGCCAAAGGCCCAGGGAGATCTCCGCGTGAGGGGAGGATTTAAAAAATCCTAAAAATCCCTAAAAAATCCTAAAAAAAGCTGAAAATCCCTAAAAAATCCTAAAAAAACCCTGAAAATCCCTAAAAAAACCCTAACAAACACTAAAAAATCCCTAACAAACCCTAAAAAACCCCTAAAAAAATCCCTAAAAACCAAAAAAATCCTGAAAAACCCTAAAAATCCCTAAAAAATTCCTAACAAACCCTAAAAAAATACCTAAAAATCCCCAATAAAACCAAAATTTGGGGTTCTTATAGGGGAATGCAGGGCTGGGGGGTTTAGGGAGTGGAGGTTCCCCTAGAGATTTGGGGTTCCTATAGATTTGGCATCCCTATAACCAAGGAGAAACCCTAAAAAACCCTAAAAATCCAAAATTTGGGGGTTTTGTAGGGAATGTGGGGCTGGGGAGTGGAGATTCCCCTATAGATTTGGGGTCCCTCTAGATTTGGGGTCTTTATAACCAAGGGGAGACCCTAAAAACCCTGAATTTGGGGGTTTTATAGGGGAATGTGGGGCTGGGGGGTGGAGATTCCCCTGTAGATTTGGGATCCCTATAGGTTGAGGGTTCCTATAACCAAGGGGAGACCCTAAAGAACCCGAAATTTGGGGTTTTATATGGAAAAACAGGGCTGGGGAGTGGAGTGGAGGTTCCCCTACAGATTTGGGGTCTTTATAACCAAGGGGAGACCCTAAAAAAAACCAAATTTGGGTTTTTTATACCGAAATGCAGTGCTGGGGGGTTTAGGTAGAGGTTCCCCTATAGATTTGGGATCTCCTGCAGTTCAGGGATTCCCTGGAGATTTGGGATCCTCACAGCTCCATATGGCTTTGGTTCCAAATCCTAGTCCTGTCCCGTTCCCGATCCCATTCCCACCCCAAATCCCATTTCTGATCCCATTCCCATCCCAAATCTCATTCCTGATCCCATTCCCACCCCAGATCCCATTCCCGATCCCATTCCCACCCCAAATCCCATTCCTGATCTCATTCCAACCCTATTCCCTTTCCTATTCGCATTCCCATCCCAAATCCCTCCCCAAATCCCAAATCCCTCCCCAAATCCCTCCCCGTCCCGATCCCAAAATCCCAAATCCCACCCCAAATCCCAAATCCCTCCCAGATCCCAAATCCCGCCCCATTCCCGATCCCCAAACCCCAAATCCCTCCCCAAACCCAATCCCATTACTATACCCAATCCCCAAATCCCAAACCCCAAATCCCGCCCCATCCCGATCCCAAAATCCCAAATCCCGCCCCAAATCCCAAATCCCAAATCCCTCCCAGATCCCAAATCCCGCCCCATTCCCGATCCCCAAACCCCAAATCCCTCAAACCCCAAATCCTCCCCAAACCCAAATCCCCCCAAATCCCTCCCCAAACCCCAAATCCCACCCCAAATCCCTCCCCAAATCCCAAATCCCGCCCCATTCCCACACCCCAAAACCCCAAATCCCGATCCCATAACCCTAAATCCCAAATCCCGCCCCGTTCCCGATCCCAAAATCCCAAACTCCACCCCAAATCGCAAATCCCGCCCCAAATCCCAAACCTCAAAACCCCAAATCCCGATCCCATAACCCCAAATCCCGATCCCATAACCCCAAATCCCGATCCCATAACCCCAAATCCCGCCCCGTTCCCGATCCCCAAACCCCAAATCCCACCCCAAATCCCAAATCCCGCCCCAAATCCCAAACCCCAAACTCCTCCCCAAATCCCAAATCCCGCCCCGTTCCCGATCCCCAAAACCCCAAATCCCGCACCCCAAAACCCCAAACCCCAAATCCGCCCCATTCCCGATCCCAAATCCCAAACTCCTCCCCAAATCCCAAATCCCAAATTCCGCCCCATCCCCGATCCCCAAAATCCCAAATCCCGCACCCCAAAACCCCAAATCCCAAATCCCGCCCCGTTCCCGATCCCCAAACCCCAAATCCCACCCCAAATCCCAAATCCCAAATCCGCCAAATCCCAAACCCCAAACTCCTCCCCAAATCCCAAATCCGCCCCATTCCCGATCCCAAAACCCCAAACTCCTCCCAAACCCCAAATCCCAAATCCGCCCATCCCCGATCCCCAAAATCCCAAATCCGCACCCAAAACCCCAAATCCCAAATCCCGCCCGTTCCCGATCCCCAAACCCCAAATCCCACCCAAATCCCAAATCCCAATCCGCCCAAATCCCAAACCCCCAAACTCCTCCCCAAATCCCAAATCCCGCCCCATTCCCGATCCCCAAAACCCCAAATCCGAAATCCCGCCCCATTCCCGATCCCAAAATCCCAAACTCCTCCCCAAACCCCAAATCCCGCCCCAAATCCCACCTCCCGCCCCATTCCCGATCCCAAATCGCTCCCGGGCGGAGCTCAGAAACAAAAGGGGAAAAAAACTTTTTGGGGTTGGGAAGAGAAAGATCGCGAACTGCGCCCAACTTTTGGGATCGCCGGAATTTCGGGAATTTTGGGATCGCGAGGGAGTTTTGGGGTTTTTTTGGGGTTTTTTTTGGGATCGTCCGGATTCCCCGCGGGATGTGGCGGAGCTGAGAGAGGCCGCGGTGAGTGCGGGAGGGAGGGAGGGAGGGAAAAACGGGAATTTTGGGAGGAAAAAGGGGAATTTTGGGGGGAAAAGTGGGAATTTGGGAGGGAAAGTGGGAATTTGGGAGGAAAAAGTGGGAATTTGGGGTGGAAA
>NW_028147431.1:1904125-1939681 GCF_008360975.1 Lichenostomus cassidix
AAATGGGGAAAAAATGGGGGGAAAATGGGAAATTGGGGGAATTGGGGAAAAATGGGGGGAAATGGGGAAATTTGGGAAAATTGGGGGAAAAATGGGGAAAAATGGGGAAAAATGGGGAAAAATGGGGAATTTGGGGAAAATGGGGAAATTGGGGAAATTGGGAATAATGGGAGGAAAATGGGGAAATAGGGAAAAATGGGGAATTTGGGGAAAATGAGAATAATGGGAAAATTGAAGAAAATGGGAAAAATGAGGAAATTGGGAAAAAATGGGGAAATGGGGAAAATTGAGGAAAATGGGAAATTGTGAAAATTGGGGAAAAGGGGAAAAAATGGGGAAAAATGGGGGAAAAAATAATGGGAAAAAATGGGGGGAAAATGGGAAAATCGGGGAATTTGGGAAAATAAATGGGGGAAATGGGGAATAATGGGGAAATTGGGGAATTTGGGGAAAAATGGGGCAAAAATGGGGAAATTGAGAAAAATGGGGAAAAATGGGGAAAATGGGGAAATGGGGAAAATGGGGGAAAAATGGGGGAAAATGGCAAAATTGGGGAAAAAATTGGGAAATTGGGGAATTTGGGGAAATTGGGGAAAAAATGGGAAAAACAGGAAAAATGCGGAAAATAATGGGGAAAAAGGGGAAAAAAAGAGGAAAAATGGGAGAAAAATCAGGGGAAATGAGAAAAAAAGGGAGAAAATGGGGAAAAAGGGGAAAAATAGGGAAATGGGGAAAAAATGGGGAAAATGGGAATAATTGGAATAAAAATCACCAAAAATCCCAATAAAATCCCCAAGAAAATTTCTCCAAATCCCTCAAAATTCCCCAAAAAATCCAAACAAAACTCCAATAAAACTTAAAGAAAACCAAAACACCAAAAAAACCCCAAAATCCCAATAAAATTAAAAAAAAATCCCCAAAAAATCAAAAAAAAAATCCAAAAAAAATCCCAAAAATCCCCCAAAAAATCCCAAAAATCCCCCAAAATATCCCAATAAAATCCCAAAATTCCCCAAATATCCCAATAAAATCCCAAAATTCCCCCAAATTCCCGATTTCCTGACCTTCCTGGCAGCAGTTCTCCCCACAGGAGGTTTGCCCTGAGCGACTCTGAGGCCACTGGAGCTCAGGAATTCCACCAGAGCCTTTTCCTGACGGAAATCCAGGCCTGGAAACCAGTTTGGACCAGTTCAGACCAGTTCAGACCAGTTCGGACCAGTTCGGACCAGTTCGGACCAGTTTGGAACAAAAAACCCCAAAAAATCCCACAAAAATCCACAAAAATCCACAAAAATCCCCAAAAAAATCCCCAAAAATCCCAGAAAAAACACAGGAAAATTCCAGTTTGGAACAGGAATGGAAATGCAGAAACCAGTTTGGACCAGTTCAGACCAGTTTGGAACAGAAGATCCACAAAAATCCAGAAAAATCTCCAAAGAATCCTAAAAAACTTGGGGTTTGGTGAGAATTGGGAAGGTGGCTGGAAACCAGTTTGGACCAGTTCAGACCAGTATGGCCAGTTTGGGAGCAGTTTGGAAACCTCCCAGTTCATCCCAGTCCATCCCAGTTTAACCAGTTCCCAGTCCCAGTTCCTCCCAGTTTATCCCAGTTCCCCTTAGTTTATTCCCAGTTCATCCCAGTTTCCCCATTCCATTCCCAGTCCATCCCAGTTCTCCCAGTTGATTCCCAGTTCCATCCCAGTTTGTCCCAGTATCCACTTCAATCCCAGTCTAAACCAGTATAACCCAGTTCCTCCCAATCCCTTCCCAGTCCATCCCAGTTCCTCCCAGTCTCCCCAATCCCTTCCCAGTTCATCCCAGTTCCCCATTGCCCATTCCCAGTCCATCCCAATTCATACCAGTCCCTCCCAGTTCACCCCAGTCCCATTCCCAGTCGCTCCCAGTACCCTCTGGATTTGCTCCCAGTCCATCCCAGTCCCTCCCAGTCCATCCCAGTCCCTCCCAATCCCATTTCCAGTTGCTCCCAGTTCATCCAAATTCCCTCCCAGTCCATCCCAGTCCCATTCCCAGTGCTCCCACTCCCTCCCAGTGCTCCCAGTACCCTCTGGATTTGCTCCCAGTCCCTCCCAGTCCATCCCAGTCCATCCCAGTCCCTCCCAGTCCATCCCAGTCCATCCCAGTCCATTCCCAGTCCATCCCAGTCCATCCCACTCCATCCCAGTTTGTCCCAATTCTCCTCCCAGTCCCTCCCAGTTCCCTCCCAGTCCCTCCCAGTCCCTCCCAGTCCCTCCCAGTCCCTCCCAGTTCCCATACTGGTTTCGTGCAGCAGCAGCTCGCAGATTCTCTCCCAATCCCTGAGCAATTTTCCAGCACAATCCCAGAGAGAATCCACCAGGTAAGCAGCGTGTTCGTGGAGCTGGCAGGGAAATTCAGGAAATTTGGGAGAAATTCCCAAAAATTCCCGAAAATTCCCAAAAAATTTCACCCAAAAATGATGACATTTCAGTGAAAAAACCCCAAAATTCCCCCAAATCCAGTAGAATGCAATGTGTTCATGGAGCTGGCAGGGAAATTCGGGAATTTTGGGAATTCTGGGGAAAATTCCCGAAAAATTTCACCCAAAAACGATGAAATTTGAGCAAAAAATGACAAAGTTTCAGCAAAAAATCACAAAATTTTGGGAAAAAAACCCAAAATTCCCCCAAATCCACCAGGTAAGCAGCGTGTTCGTGGAGCTGGCAGGGAAATTCGGGAATTTCGGGAATTCTGGGGAAATTCCCAAAAAATTCCAAAAAATTCCCCAAAAATTTCACCAAAAAATGATGAAATTTCAGTGAAAAAACCCCAAAATTCCCCCAAATCCAGTAGAATGCACTGAGTTCATGGAGCTGGGAGGGAAATTCGGGAATTTGGGGAGAAATTCCAAAAAATTCCCCAAAAATTTCACTGAAAAATGATGAAATTTCAGCAAAAAATAACAAAATTCTGGGAAAAAACCCCAAAATTCCCCCAAATCCAGTAGAATGCAATGAGCTCGTGGAGCTGGGAGGGAAATTCGGGAATTTTGGGAATTCTGGGGAAATTCCCAAAAAGTCCCAAAAAATTTAACCCAAAAATGCCAAAATTCTACTGAAAAATGATGAAATTCCACCAAAAAATGACAAAATTCCAGCCAAAAAACCCAAAAAATTCCACCAGAATGCAATGTGTTAGTGGAGCTGGGAGGGAAATTCGGGAATTTAGGGAATTCTGGGGACAATTCCCGAAAAATTTCCCAAAAATTTCACCCAAAAATGATGAAATTCCACCGAAAAATGATGGAATTTCAGCAAAAAACGACAAAATTTCAGCCAAAAAAACCCAAAATTCCCCCAAATCCACCACAATGCAATATGCTTGTGGAGCTGGGAGGGAAATTTGGGAATTTTGGGAATTCCCAATCGCAAATTCCCAAAATTCCCAAAATGTCTCCCAAATTCACAAACCTCGCCCAAAAAATCCACAAAAAATCCACAAAAAATTCCCAAAAAAACCTCCAAAAAATCCACAAAAATACATATAAAAATTCCAAAATATTCCCAAAAAAAATCCCAAAAACTTTTTTAAAATTCTAAAAAAATCCACCAAAATTCCCCAAAAATTCCATGTTTTTTAATAAATTCCAAAAATCAAAATCCAAAAAAATTCCCAAAATTCCCAAAAATTCCAAAAAAATTCCCTAAAAATTTTCCAAAATTCCATGAAAAAAATCCCAAAAATTCCATTAAAAATTCCCTAAAAAATTTAAAAAAAAAATCCAAAAAAATCCCGAAAAATCCCCAAAATTCCCAAAAACTCCCGAAATTCCCCACCTCGGATTGCAGGAAGAAGTCGACGAGGAGGAGGAGGAAAGTCCTGCTGTCCTCTGAGCCACTGCCGTGCTTGCCGGGATCCAGCAGCCTGGAGAGGGGAAAATGGGAAAAATGGGAGAAAAATGGGAAAATTGGGGAGAAAAATGGGAAAAATGGGGGGAAAAATGGGGAGAAAAATGGGAAAAAACTGGGAAAAACTGGAAAAATTGAGGAGAAAATGGGGATAAAAGGGGGAAAATTTGAGAAAAAAGGGGAAAAAACTGGAAAAATTGGGGATAAAGGAGGAAAAAAGGGGGAAAATGGGAAATTGGGAAAATTGGGGGAAAAATGGGGAAGAATGAGGGCTTTGGGAAAAAACTGGGAAAAATGGGAAAAATTGGGGAAATTGGGGAGAAAATGGGGAGAAAAGGGGGAAAAATTGAGAAAAAAGGGGGAAAAACTGGAAAAATTGGGGAGAAAGGAGGAAAAAAGGGGGAAAATTGGGGAAAATTGGGGAAAAAAGGGGAAAAAGAAGGAAAAATGGGGAAAAAATTGGGAAAATTGAGGGGAAAAGGGAAAAAAGGGGGAAAAAAGGGGGAAAATTGGGGAAAAAAGGGGGAAAATTGGGGAAAATGGGGGAAAATTGGGGAGAAAACTGGGGAAAATTGGGGAGAAAACTGGGGAAAATTGGGGGTGGGGTTGGGAAAATTTGAGAGAAAAGGGGAAAAAACCCAAAAATTGGGATACACAAGTGCTAGAATATGGAAAAAACCAGAAAAATTAGGAATGAATGGGATAAACAACTCCTGGGATATGAAAAAAAGGGAAAAATTGGGAAAAAACCCCAAAAATTGGGATAAACAAGTACTAGGATATTGAAAAAATTATAGAATTCAGAAAAAAACCCAAAAATTTGGGATAAACAAGTGCTGGAATATTGAAAAAAAACCAGAAAAATTGAGAAAAAAACCTAAAAATTGGGAAAAAATGGGGAAAATCAGTGCTAGAATAGGAAAAAACCAGAAAAATTGAGAAAAAAACCCCAAAAATTGGGATAAACAACGACTCAGATACGAAATAAACCAGAAAAATTGGGGAAAAACCCAAAAAAATGGGAAAAAATTGAAAAAACAAGTGCTGGAATATGGAAAAAAAAAGAAAAAAATTGGGAAAAAACCCCAAAAATTGGGATAAACAACCATTGGAATATTAGGAAAAAAGGAAAAAATTGGGAAAAAACCCAAAATTTGGGATAAACAAGTGCTGGGATATTGAAAAAAAAGGAAAAATTTGGGATAAACAGGATTAAAATAGATAAAAATAAATGAGAATTGTGAAATAATTGTGAAATAATTGTGAAATCTGAGAATCCCCAGGGAGTGGGGAGAGGCTGGGAGGAGAAAATTTGGGATGAGATAATTCTGGGATGAGGAAATTCTGGGATGAGGAGAAAATGGATAAAAATGGGAAAAAATGGAATTGGAATGAGAAAAATAGGGGAAAAAATGGGGAAAAATGGGGAAAAAAAGGGGAAAAAACAGGAGAAAAATGAGGAAAAATGGGAGAAAAATGGGGAAAAAATGAGAGAAAAATGGGAAAAAATCGTAAAAAATAGGGAAAAATGGGAATGGAATAAGGGAAATTGGGATAAAATTGGGTGTGGAATGAGGAAAAATGGGAATAGAATGAAAAAAAATGGGAGAAAAGTGACAAAAATGGGGAAAAATGGGAGAAAAAATGAGAAAAAGTGAGGAAAAAATTGGGAAAAATGAGGAAAAAAGACCCTTAAAGTGAAAAAAATGAGGAGAAATTCCAGATGTTTGGGGAAAGGGAATTTGGGAAAATTCCTGATGTTTGGGAAATGAGGACATTTGGGAGAATTCCAGATGTTCTGGGAGGAAGAAATTTGGGAGAATTCCAGCTGTTTGATGTGAGGAAATTTGGGAGAATTCCAGATGTTTGGGAGAAAAACAAAATTGCAAGAATTCCAGATGTTTGGGAGGAGAAAATTTGGGAGAATTCCAGATGTTCGGGATGAAGAAATATAGGAGAATTCCAGATGTTTGGGAGGAGAAAATTTGGAAGAATTCCAGATGTTTGGGATGAAGAAATTTGGGAAAATTCCAGATGTTCTGGATGAGGAAATTTGGGAAAATTCCAGATATTGGAGATGAGGAAATTTGGGAGAATTCCAGATGTTGGGAGGAGAAATTTGGAAGAATTCCAGATGTTTTGGGAGGAGAAATTTGGGAGAATTCCAGCTGTTCGGGATGAGCTCAGAGTTTGGATTCCCAAAAATCCCAAAAAATTGTTCCCAGATGGGATTTGGGGTCAGAAAAAGGACAAGAAAAGCTAAGAATTCCCAGGATTTTGGGAGAAAATTCCGAGATTTTGGGGTTTGGGATTTGAAGATTTGTCAGTTTGGGATTTTGGGGATTTGGGGTTGGAATTTCCAGGTTTTGGGATTTGGAGATTTTGGGATTTTGGAATTTGGAATTTTGAAGATTTTGGGGTTGGAATTCGAAGGATTTTAAGGTTTGGAATTTTGGGGATTTGGGAATTGGAATTTTGTGGGTTTTGGATTTGGGATTTTGAGGTTTTTGGGATTTTAGGGTTTGGAATTTGAAGGATTTTGAGGTTGGAATTCAGAGGTTTTGAGGATTTTAGAGTTGGAATTTGGAGGGTTTTGGGTGGAATTTGGAGAATTCCAGGATGAAATTCCAAGGGTTTGAGGGGTGGAATTCCCAGGATTTTGGGGTTGGAATTTTGAGGATTCAGGGCTTGGGATTTTGGGGATTTGGGGTTTGGAATTTTGAGGTTTTTAAGGTTTGAATGATCAGGATTTTGATATTTTTGAGGTTTGGGATTTTGAGGATTTGGGGTTTGGAATGTTGAAGTTTTTAGGATTTGAATTATTGGAATTTTCAGGTTTTTGGGGTTTGGAATTTGGAGGATTTTAGGGATAAAATTCCCAGATTTTGGGTTTGAATTCCCAGAATTTTGGGATAAAATTCCCAAGTTTTGGGGTTTGAATTCCCAGAATTTTGGGATAAAATTCCCAAGTTTTGGGGTTTGAATTCCCAGAATTTTGGGATAAAATTCCAAAGTTTTAGGGTTTGAATCCTTAGAAATTCCTGGAAAATTCCAGAAAGTTCAGGGAAATTCCTAGAAAACTCCAGAAAATTCACAGATATTCCCACAAAATTCTTGGAAATTCCTGGGAAATTCCTGGAAAACTCGAAAAAATTCCAGGAAATTCTTAGAAATTCCCAGAAAATTTCCCAGAAAATTCAGGGAAATATAAAAAAATTCTTTGAAATTCCTGGAAAATTCAAAAAAAAGTGCAAAAAAATTCACAGAAATGCCTGGAAAATTCCAGAAAAATCAGGGAAATTCCTGGAAAATTCTACAAAATTCTTCCAAAATTCCTGGAAAATCCCAGAAAATCCCTGGAAAATTCCAGAAAATCCTTCTAAATTCCTGGAAAACTCCAAATATTCAGGGAAATTGCTGGAAAAGTCAAAAAAATTCAGGGAAATTCTTCAGAATTCCTCAAAAATTTCTGGAAAACTCCTCAAAAATTCATAGAAAATCCCAGAAAATTCCCAGAAAATCCCAAAATTCCCAGAAAATTCCCAGAAAATCCCCGCAGTACCTCTGGAACAAGAAGCTGCCAGCCGCTGCAGCCAAAGCTCTGCTGGCAACAAACACGACGGGGAAGATGCTCTGGCAATCCTCAGCCGACAGGCAATCCTCCAGAGTCCTGGAAAATCGGGAAATTCGGGAATTCTGGGAATGCCAGAGGGAAATTCCCCATTTCCCAGAGCCGTTCTGAGCTGAAATTCCCAAGTTTTCCCATTTTTTATACCAAAATTTGTATTTTATTCTTATTTTTCACCTCAATTTCACCAAATTTCCTCATTTTTCTCAGGATTTTCCTCCAGATTCCTGGGAAATTTGGGAATTTTGGGAATGCCAGAGGGAAATTCCTGATTTCCCAGAGCTGTTCTGAGCCGAAATCCCCAATTTTTCCCACTTTTTCATATCAAAATTCGTATTTTATTCTTATTTTTCACCTGAATTCCACCGAATTTCCCATTTTTCTCAGGATTTCCCACAAATTCCTGGAATTATGGGAATTTTGGGAATTCCAGAGGGAAATTCCCCATTTCCCAGAGCCGTTCTGAGCCAAAATTCCCAATTTTTCCCGTTTTCTTATCTTTTTTTAGTCCAAAATTTGGATTTTATTCGTATTTTTCACCTGATTTTTTCCCAAATTCCTTCTTTTTCTCAAGATTTTCCTCAAGAATTCCTGGAAATTTGGGAATTTTGGGAATGCCAGAGGGAAATTTCCAATTTCCCTGCACAGTTCTGAGCCAAAATTCCCAATTTTTCCCATTTTTTAATCTTTTTTTAATTCCAAAATTTCTTTGATTCTCAGTTTTTACCTCAATTTCCCCCAAATTCCCCAGAAATTCCCCAAAATTGAAACAAATTCCCCAAAAATCTCAAAATCCCCAAATTCTGACCCCAAATCCCACATTTCCCTCCAAAATTCCCCCAAAATCCAAAAAAAAATCCCCAAAAAATTCCCAAGAAATTCCCCAAAAATTAAAAAAAAATCTTCTAAATTTCCCCAAATTCTCAAAAAAACCAAAAAAATTCCCCAAAAACAAAAAAACCCCAAAATTCCCCCAAAATCCCCAAATCCCAAATATTCTTCAAAATTTCCCCCAAAATTCCAAATTCCCCAAAATTTCCCCAAATTCTCAAAAAAAAAACCCCAAAAAACCCAAAAATAAAAAAATTCCCCCAAAATATTCAAAAAAACTCCAAAAATTTTTAAAAATAAAAAAAATTTAAAAATAAAAAAAACAAAAAAATCAAAACAATTTGAAAGAAATAAAACAGAAGAATAAAAATGACAAAAAATTTTAAAAAATTCAAAACAAATTTTAAAAAAACTCTAAAAAAATCTAAAAAATAATCTAAAAAATCGAAAAATTTTAAGTCATAAGTCTAAGAAAAATTACTAAAAATCAAAAGAAATCCCCAAAAAATTCAAAAAAATCCCCAAAAATTCCAAATAAAAACCCCCAAAATCGAAAACATTTTAAAACGTGTTAAAAAACAACCCAAAAAATTCCCCAAAAAATTAGAAAAATCCAAAAAAAAGAAAAAAATCCAAAAATTAGAAAAAATAAAAAAAAACTTTTAAAAAATTAGAAAAAATGAGAAAAAAAATGAGAAAAAAAAAGAGAAAAAATGAGAAAAAAAAGAAAAAGAAAAAAAAGAGAAAAAAAGAGAAAAAAAATGAGAAAAAAATGAGAAAAAAATCAGAAAAATCCAAAAAATCAAAAAAAATAAAAAAAAAATCCAAAAAAAATCAAAAAAAAATCCAAAAAAAATCCCCAAACCCCCAAAATTCCCCCAAACCTCCCAATTCCCCAAATTCCAACCCCAAAATTCCCAAATTCCCGTCTCTCACCTGTCCAGCTGACTGAGCAGTTTCAGCACCTCCAGAGCCACTTCAGCCTCCTTGTCGTGAGCCATCGCCACCAACCGGGGCTGGGGAGCCCAGAATTCCCAAAATTCCCTAAATTCCCTAAATTCCCACACTTTGGGATTCCCAGGAAATTCCCCAAATCCCGCAGATTCCCTTGGAACTTTTTTTTCATTGTTTTAGGATTTTTAATCCCATTTTTTCCCTTTTCCCCTCATTTTTTATCCCATTTTTATTCCATTTTTCTCCCATTTTCCCTCATTTTTTATCCCATTTTTTATCCCATTTTCCAGCCCATTTTTCCCATTTTTTTATCCCATTTTTCCTCCCATTTTTTCCCTTTTTCTCCCCCATTTTCCCTCATTTTTTATCCCATTTTTCATCCCAATTTTCCCATTTTTCAGCCCATTTTCCCCACTTTTTTCTCTGCAAAATCCCAAAATTCCCTAAATTCCCACACTTTGGGATTCCCAGGAAACTCCCCAAGTCCCACAGATTCCCTTGGAACTTTTTTTTTTCATTGTTTTAGGATTTTTAATCCCATTTTTTCCCTTTTCCCCTCATTTTTTATCCCATTTTTATTCCATTTTTCTCCCATTTTCCCTCATTTTTTATCCCATTTTTTATCCCATTTTTCAGCTCATTTTTCCCATTTTTTTATCCCATTTTTCCTCCCATTTTTTCCCTTTTTCTCCCCCATTTTCCCTCATTTTTTATCCCATTTTTCATCCCAATTTTCCCATTTTTCAGCCCATTTTCCCCACTTTTTTCTCTGCAAAATCCCAAAATTCCCCAAATTCCCACACTTTGGGATTCCCAGGAAATTCCCCAAATCCCACAGATTCCCTTGGAACTTTTTTCCCATCGTTTTAGGGATTTTTCATCCCATTTTTCCCTTTTTCTCTCCCATTTTTCCCATTTTTTATCCCATTTTTCAGCCCAATTTTCCCATTTCTATCCCAGTTTTCCTTTTTCTTCTTTCACTCTTCCCATATTTCCCAATCCATTCCCCTTTCCCTTCATTCCAAACCAAATTTTATCCTGTTTTTCCTCAATCTAATCCCATTTTCTCCCATCTTTCCCAATCCAATCCCATTTTTATCCCATTTTCCCCAATTTTTCCCTCATTTTTCCTCTAGTTTTGCTCCATTTTTCCCATTTTCCCCCACTTTTCCCTCATTTTCCCCCACATTTTTCCCATTTTTCCCCATTTTCCCTCAATTTTCCCCATTTTTTCCCAATTTTCCCCCATTTGTCCCAATATTTCCCCCATTTACTTCCCAACTTTTCCCTTTTTCCCCATTTCTCCCCAATTTTTCCCATTTTTTCCACCATTTTTCCCCACCAATTTTCCCCAAATTTCCCATTTTTTCCCATTTTCACCCCAAAATTTCCAATTTTTCCCCATTTCTCCCCCATTTTTCCCTTTTTCCCACCAATTTTCCCCGAATTTCCCAATTTTTCCCCTCATTTTCCACCATTCCCCCCACATTTTTCCCATTTTCCACCATTTTTCCTCAATTTTCCCCATTTTTTACTCCATTTCCTTCCCAATTTTTCCTTTTTTCATATTTTCCCCCCAAATTTCCCAATTTTTCCCTCAAATTCCCCACTTTCGTTCAATTTTCCAAAAAATTTCCCTAAAATTTCCCAAATTTTTTCCTTTTTACCAACTTTTCCCCCCAATTTCCCCCAAAATTTCCCACTTTTCCCCCCAAATTTCCTATTTTTTCCCAATTTTTCCCTAGGTTTCCCATTTTTCCCCCCAAAATTTCCCACTTTTCCCCCAAGATTTCCCATTTTTTTCCCCAATTTTTCCCCAAAATTTCCCATTTTTCTCCCCAATTTTCCCCAAAATTTCCCATTTTTCCCCAATTTTCCCCAAAATTTCCCATTTTTCCCCAATTTTCCCCTAAATTTCCCAATTTTCCCCCAATTTCCCCCAAATTTCCCACCTTTTTCCCCAAAATTTCTCATTTTTCCCCCCAAATTTCCATTTTTTCCCAAAGTTTCCCACTTTTTCCCCAAATTTCCCTTTTTTTTCCCCAATTTTCCCCCAAATTTCCCAATTTTCCCCCAGGTTCTCAATTTCCCCCCAAACTCCCATTTTTCCCCAAATTCCCACCTTGAACCTCTCAGTGAACAATTCCAAACTCGCTGCCATTCCAGGAATTCCATAAATTCCTCTCAGAGCTCTCACACACCTCAGCCGAACTTCCCCCTGCTGGAAAAGCCAAAAAAATCCCAAATTTGGGCAATTCTGGGATCCCAAATCCCCTGGAAATCAAAACCCCCAATTTTCCCAATTTTTACCCCAAATTTCCTCAGTTTTTCCTCAAGTTTTCCCACTTTTTCCCATTTTTTCCTCAATTTTTCCTCAATTTTTCCCAATTTTTCCCATTTTTCCCCAAATTTTCCCCCAAATTTCCCCATTTTTCCCCAAATTTGCCTCCAAATTTCCTCAATTTCCCCAATTTTTCCCAAATTTGCCTCCAAATTTCCTCAATTTTTCCCAATTTTTCCCATGTTTCCCACTTTTTCCTCAATTTTTCCCACTTTTTCCCATTTTTTCAATTTTTCCCATTCTTTCAATTTTTCCCAATTTTTCCCATTTTCCCCCAAATTTCCCCAATTTTTCTCCCATTTTCCCCATATTTTCCCCAATTTTTTCCTAATTTTCCCACAATTTTTTCCCATTTTTCCCCCATTTTCCCCATAATTTTTTCCCCATTTTTCCCCAATTTTCCACTTTTTCCCCCAAAATCCCCATTTCTTCCCCCAACCCCTAAAATGCCCCAAAATCCCCATTTTTTCCCCCAAAATCCCATTTTCCTCACCTTGTCATGCAGAGTCCATCCAGGTACTTGAGGTGAGAATCTGACAGGAAAGATTTGGGGAATTTCCTCATCAAACTCCCAACTCCTCCATGCAGATCCGCAGTTTCGGGAACAATGTCCCTGAAAAATTCCCAAAATTTCCCAAAATTCACTTTTTTCCATAGTTTTTCCACATTTTTCTCCATTTTCCCCAATTTTCCCCCAATTTTCCCCCATTTTTTCTCATTTTCCCCCCATTTTTCCTCATTTTTCCCACATTTTCTCCACATTTTCTCCCATTTTTCCCCATTTTTCTTTTTCCAGTTTTCCCCATTTTTTCCTCATTTTCTCCCATTTTTTCTCCATTTTTCCCCCATTTTCCCCAATTTCCCCATTTTCCCCCATTTTCTCCTCTTTTTCCAGTTTTTTCCCCATTTCCCCCATTTTTCTCCCATTTTTTCCCATTTTTCCCCCATTTTTCCCCCATTTTTTCCCCATTTTTTCCCCATTTTCCCCATTTTTCTCATTTCCCCCCCAGTTTTCCCCATTTTCTCCCATTTCCCTCCCATTTTTCCCCATTTTTTTCTCAATTTTCCCCCATTTTTCCTCCATTTTCCCCCATTTTATCCCAAATTTACCCCATTTTTCCCCCATTTTTCTGTATTTTCTCCCCATTTTCTCCCATTTTTCCCCATTTCCCCATTTTTCTGTATTTTCCCCCAATTTCCCATTTCCCCTCACCGGTATCGATGCACAAAAACTCCTTTGAAGATTCCATTCATCAAACCTTCCAACTCCTCCTGGTTTTCTCGCAGCTTTGGGGGAATTTGGGATCCAAATGAAACCCAAAATCCCCAAAATTCAACCCAAAATCCCCAAAATCCCACAAGAAAAAAAAAAACAAAAAAGGAAAAAACTGGGAAGAGAAAAAAGTCCCCAAAATTCCAGTAAAATCCCTAAATATTCACCCAAAATTCCCAAAGTTCACCCAAAATTCAAAAAAAAAGCCTAAAAATTCCCCAAAATTCCAATAAAATCCTTAAAAATTCACCCAAAATCCCAATAAAAATCCCAATAATGATCCCCAAAAAAATCCCCAAGAAATCCCCAAGAAATCCCAATAAAAATCCCAAAATTCCTCAAAATTCCAACAAAATCTCCAAAATTCCCACAAAAATTCACCCAAAATTCCAATAAAATCCCTAAAAATTCACCTAAAATTCCAATAAAATCCCTAAAAAATCCCTAAAAATTCCCCAAAAATTCCAAAAAAAATTCCCAAAAAAATTCCCCCAAAATTCCACTAAAATCCCTAAAAATCCCCCAAAATTCCAATAAAATTCCCCAAAAATTCCCCAAAAATTCCTCAAAAAATTCCCCAAAAATTCCCCAAAAATTCCCCAAAAAATTCCCCAAAATTTCCCCAAAATTTCCCTAAAATTCACAAAAAATTCCCCAAAAATTCCCCAAAAGCTCCCCAAAAATTCCCAAAAAATCCCCAAAATTCACCCAAAATTCCACTAAAATCCCTGAAAATTGACCTAAAATTACCCAAAATTCCAATAAAATCCCTAAAAATCTCCCCAAATTGCCAAGAAATCCCCTAAAATTAAAAAAAAACCCTAACAAGTAAAAAAAACCACCTAAAAATTAAAAAAAAATTCCAATAAAATCTCCAAAATTCCTCAAAATTCACCCAAAATCCCAATAAAATCCCTAAAAATTCACCCCAAATCCTCCAAAAATCCCCCAAAATCCCCAAAAAATTCCCAAAATTCCCCAAATCCCCCAAAATCCCACCTCAGCCTGTTTGTTGAGCAGCATCTCGAGTCTCTCAGTTCCTCTCCTCTCAGGAGTTTTTCCCTTTTCTGCCTCCAACTGCCTTTGGCAATTTCCCTGTTGGGTTTCCAAGTCCAAAGCAATTTCCACCAGGGAGCTCATCACCTTCAGGGCTGGAATTGGGGAAAAAATGGGAATTTGGGGAAAAAATGGGAAAAATGGGGAAAAAATGGGAAGAAGATTGAGAAAATGGGGAAAAAATGCAAAAAAACCCCAAAAAAATGAAAAAACCTGAAAAAAGACCCTAAAAAACTACAAAAGACCAAAAAAGGAAAAAAAAGAACTGAAAAAAAAGCCAAAAACCCCAAAAGAATTGAAAAAAAAGCTGAAAAAACAAGAAACTGAAAAAAAAACCTGAAAAAAACCATAAGAACTGAAAAAACCCCGGAAAAAACAAAAAAAAACCTGAAAAAACCCGGAAGAAAGCCGGAAAAAAAAAAGAAACAAAAACCAGGAAAAAATGGCAAAAAATAGCAAAAAATTAGCAAGAAAAAAACAGGAAAAAACACCCAAAAATAGCAGAAAAATAACTGAAAAGTAGCAACAAAATAGCAACAAAAAACAGCAAAAAAACAGCAAAAAATGGCAAAAAAATAGCAAAATACCAGAAAAAAAGAGGACAGAAACAGGTAAAAAATAGCAAAAAATAGCAAGAAAAAAACAAAAAAACAGAAAAAACCACCAGAAAAATAGCAGAAAAATAGCAGAAAAATAGCGACAAAAAACATGAAAAAACCAGCAAAAAATGGCAAAAAAAATAGCAAAAATCCAGAAAAAAACAGGAAAAAAACCAGAAAAAAATAGCAAGAAAAAACCAGGAAAAACCACCAGGAAATCACTAGGAAACCACCAGGAAACCACCAGGAAACCACCACAAAAACAGCAGAAAATAGGGAAAAAATAGCAAAAAACCACCAAACAGTAATAGGAAAAAAATAAGAAAGAAATAGGAAAAAATAGGGAAAAAAACCACCAAGAAATAATAGGAAAAATAGGAAAACAGTAAGAAAAACCCAAAGAAAAGATCCCAATTTTTCCAGCACATTCCTGTGTTAAAAATCCCAATTTTCTGCCCACCTGCCAGAGTCCCAGTGTGTCGGAAAGGTCTGACCTGAGAGTCAGAGAGTCCCGTGAGGAAAGGGATGCAGGAGTCCAGCAGGAATCCATCCAGCACGGCACAGCTCCTGCCCCTCTGCACAATTCCTGCCAGGAACTCCGAAAATCCCAGCTGGAATCTGCGCCACGAGCGGGAGTGCAGAGACAACGGGTACTCTGGGGAGTCCTGGGGGAGAAAATGGGGTTTTAGGGGGAAAAAATGAAGTTTTGGGAGAAAAAACCAATTTTTCAAGGCAAAGGAATTAAATTACAGGAGAAAAAACGGGAAAATTTCAAGGAAAAACGGGAAAATTTCAAGGAAAAACGGGAAAATTTCAAGGAAAAACGGGAAAATTTCCACAGAAGAAACACCGAAATTCCAAGGAAGAACATGCAAAATTCCAAGGAAAAACCACCCAAATTACAAGGAAAACCACCCAGAATTCCAAGGAAAAACATCAAAATTTCAAGGAAAAAGATCAAAATTCCAGAGAAAAAACATCCAAAATTCCAAGGAAAAAAACCCAAAATTCCAGGAAAAAACCACAGAATTCTAAGAAAAAACACCCAAAATTCCATGGAAAAACATCAAAATTACAAGAAAAAACACCCAAATTCCAGGGAAAAAACACCCAAAATTCCAGGCAAAAAACACCCAAAATTCCAGGGAAAAATCCCCAAATTCCCAGGAATTCTCCCCAAAATTCCATGGAAAAAATTCCCAAAATTCCCAGGAAAAAATTCCCAGGAATTCTCCCCAAAATTCCATGGAAAATTTTCCAAAATTCCATGAAAAAAATCTCCAAATTCCCTGGAATTCTCCCCAAAATTCCCAGGACAAATTCCCAGGACAAATTCCCCAAAATTCCACGGAAAAATTCCCAAAATTCCATGGAAAAATTCCCAAAATTCCATGGGAAAAATCCCAAAATTCCCAGGACAAATTCCCCAAAATTCCATGGAAAAATTCTAAGGAAAAATCCCCAAAATTCCATGGAAAAAATCCCCAAATTCCCAGGAATTCTCCCCAAAATTCCATGGAAAAAATCCCAAAATTCTCTGGAAAAATTCCCAGGAAAATTTTCCAAAATTCCATGGAAAAATCTCCAAATTCCCAGGAATTCTCCCCAGAATTCCCAGGAAAAATTCCCAGGAATTCTCCCCAAAATTCCATGGAAAAATTCCCCAAATTCCCAGGAATCCTCCCCAAAATTCCCAGGAATTCTCCCCAAAATTCCATGGAAAAATTCCCCAAATTCCCAGGAATCCTCCCCAAAATTCCCAGGAATCCTCCCCAAAATTCCCAGGAATCCTCCCCAAAATTCCCAGAAAAATTCCCAAATCCCAGGAATTCTCCCCAATTCCCAGCCCATGACCTCTGCGAAGCTCTCGGTGAGTCTCCGGATGATCTCAGAGTTCTGCAGCTCCCTGAACATCTCTGCACTCACCACTCCTGCAAATCCCAAACAAATCCTTATCCTCAGGGCTTTCCCAATCCCAGATCCACAATTCCTTGGCTTTGCCCTGTTTTTTCCCATTTTCCCCATTTTTCTCCCAATTTTCCTGGATTTGCCCCCATTTTTCCCCATTTTCTCCCTCATTTTTTCCCCCATTTTTCCCATTTTTTCCCTATTTTTCCCCATTTTCTCCCCCATTTTCTCCCATTTTTCCCCTATTTTTCCCATTTTCACAGTGTTTTCCCTTTTTATCTTGTTTCCCAATTTTCCCCATTTTCCCATTTTTCCTCCCATTTTTTCCCATTTTTCTCCCATTTTTCCCAATTTTTTCCCATTTCATTTTTCTCCATTTTTTCCCAATTTTCCCCATTTTTTCCCATTTTTCCCATTTTCCCAGGATTTTTTCCCCATTTTTATCCCCTTTTCCCCCATTTTATCCCCATTTTCCCCCATTTTTATGCCATTTTTACCCATTTTTCTCCAATTTTATCCCAATTTTCCCATTTTCTCAGAATTTTTCCCCATTTTTCCCCATTTCCCACCTCTGCAGCCACAGGATCTCACAGTGAAGTTTTTCCCCATTTTTCCCCCTTTTTCCCATTTTTCATCCCATTTTCCCCCCATTTTCCCAGGATTTTTCCCCAATTTATCCCATTTTTTTCCCACCTCTGCAGCCACAGGATCTGACAATGAAGTTCAGCAGCTCCAGAAAAGCCAATTCTTTGTCCTTTTTGTAACTCTCCAGCCACTCATCCACCAGGGTCTGCAGAAAACGGGAATTTCGGGGGAAAAATGGGAATTTTGGGGCGGAAATGGGACTTTTGGGGGGAAAAAAGGGGGATTTTGGGGGAAAAAATGGGGATTTTGGGGGAAAAAATGGGGATTTTGGGGGAAAAAACCCAAAAATTTGGGAAAAAAACAGGAATTTTGGGGGCAAAAGGAAGATTTTGGGAGAAAAATGAGAACTTTAAGGGGAAAAAATCCAAAAATTGGGGGGAAAAAAAAGGAGCATTTTGGGAGAAAAATGAGAATTTTGAGGAAAATTAAGGAATTTTGGGGAAATGAGGGAATCTGGAGGGAAAAAAACCCAAAAATTTCAGGAGAAACAGGAATTTTGGGGGGAAAAGGAGGATTTTGGGAGAAAAACGAGACTTTTTGGGGGGAAAAAAACCAAAAAATTCCAGGAAAAAAACAGGAATTTAGAGGGAAAAAAACCCAAAAATTTCAGGAAAAAAACAGGAATTTAGAGAAAAAAAAAAAGATTTTGGGAGAAAAGCAAAGGAATTTTGGGGAAATGAAGGAAATTTAGGGGAAAAGTGGGAATTTTGGGGAATTTAGGGAGTTTTTGGGAACCTCCATGGCGACTTTTCCTGAAAAAACAGCTTCAAAGAGGGAATTCTGGGAATTCTGCTGGGAATTCTGCTGGGAATTCCTGTTGCCTCCGGAAAGTCTGGAACGTTTGGAGAGCTGTGGGAGAAATTGGGAGAAATTGGGAAAAAATTTGGGAATATTTGGGGAAAAATCAAGGAAAAAATTGGAGGGAAAAGCCAGGGAAAATTGGGAAAAATTGGGGGAAATTTGGGGAAAATTGGGAGGAAAAATCACGGAAAATTGGGAGGAAAAATCAGGGAAATTTGGGGAAAATTGGGAAAAACAGGAGAAAAATGGGGGAAAATTGGGAAAATTTGGGGGAAATTTGAAGGAAAATTGAAGGAAAATTGGGAGAAATTTGGGGGAAAATTTGAAGGAAAATGGAAGAAAAATTGGGAGGAAAAATCAGGGAAAATAGGGAAGAAATTGGGAGAAATTGAAACAAGATGGGGAAAATTGGGAGAAAATCAGGGAAATCTGGGGGAAAAATTGAGGAAAAAATCGGGGAAAAATTGGGAAAATGGGGGAAAAAATCGAGAGAAAATCCAAAGAAACCGAGAAAAATTTGGGGAAAATTTGGGGAAAAAATGTGGGGAAAATGAGGTGAAAATTCCCAAAAAAAAGTAGATTTTGGGAGCAGTGGGAATGACCTGGGAGCTGCTGGAGCCTCTGGGAATTCCTCGTTTTCTGGGATGCAGAGAAACTTCAAAGTCAGAGCCGGAGTCAGAGTCTGCTGGGAACTCCCTGGGGAGGGAGAAATGGGAATTTTGGGGGAAATTAGGAAGGAAAATGGGAATTTTGGGGGAAACAGGAGAAAAAAATGGGAATTTTAGGGAAATTAGGAGGGAAAATGGAAATTAGGAGGGGAAAATGGGAATTTTGGGGGAAATTAGGAGGAAAAAATGGGAATTTTGTAGGAAATTAGGAGGAAAAATGGGAATTTTGGGGAAAATAGAAAAAATGGGAATTTGGGGGGAATTAGGAAGGAAAAATGGGAATTTTGGGGGAATTAGGAGGGAAAATGTGAATTTGGGGGGAAATTAGGAGGGAAAAATGGGAATTTTGGGGAAAATAGGAGGAAAAATGGGAATTTTGGAGGGAAAATGGGAATTTTGGGGGAAAACAAGAGAAAAAAATGGGAATTTTGGGGGAATTAGGAGGGAAAATGGGAATTTTGTAGGGAAATGGAAAAAAGAGGAAAAAAAGAAGAAAAATAAGGGAAAAAAACAGAAAAAATAAGAGAAAAAAACAGGAGAAATACGAGAAAAACAAAAGAAAAAACAAAAAGAAAAAGGTGAGAAAAAGTAGAAATAAGACAAAAGAAGAAGAAAAATAAAACAAAAATAAGGGGGAGAAAGAAAAAAAAGGAGAAAAAATAAAGGAAAGAAAGAGAAAAAATAAAGGGAAAAAGAGTAAAAAGAAAGCGGAAAAAAGGGGGAAAAAGGGAAAAAAGGAAAATAAGGGGGGAAAGCAGAAAAAATAAGGGAAAAAAGGAAAAAAAAAACCCAAAAAAATAAGGGAAAAAGCAGAAAAAATAAGGAAAAAATATAAAAAAAGGGGAAAAAGCAGAAAAAATAAGGGAAAAAAGCAGAAAAAATAAGGGAAAAAAGCAGAAAAAATAAGGAAAAAAAGCAGAAAAAATAAAGGGAAAAAGCAGAAAAAATAAGGGGAAAAAGCAGAAAATATAAGGGAAAAAAGCAGAAAACATAAGAGAAAAAGAAAAAAAAGGGGAAAACAAGCAGAAAACAAGACCAAAAAAAGAAAGAAAAAAAGAGAAAAAAAATGGAAAAAATAGGAGAAAAAAGGGGCTAAAAGGGGAAATTGGAATTTTTGGAACTTTGGGATTTCCTTACTGAGTCTGGGGGGAGCTGGAGGAGCTGCTGGGAGGAGCTGAAGGAGCAGCAGAGCTGCCAAAGGAGCCTGAGGAGAGTCCCGAGGGAGGCAGGCGGGGAGAGCGCCGCAGAGCCATGGAGGGGCTGGGAAAAAACAGGGAAAAATGCAGAAAAACGGGGGGAAAATGGGGGGAAAACGGGGGGAAAACGGGGGAAAAACGGGGGGAAAACGGGGGGAAAACGGGGGGGAAAACATGGGGGAAACTCTTCCCTCACAAATTCCCCCAAAATCACACTGAGGGGGAAACTTAAGCTTTTGGGGGCTCCCAGATTCTCCTAAACTTCAATTTGAGGGGTGAAAATAAAACTCCTCCCTCACAAAACCCTCTCAGAGTGAAGTCCTCCCTCACAAATTCCACTAAAGGAGAAATCCTGACCTCCTAAACCTCAATACGAGGGGTGAAAATGAAGCTACTCCCTCACAAAACCCTCCCGGAGGGACGTTCCTCCCTCACAAATTCCACTAAAGGAGGAAATTTGGGACTTTTAGGGTTTCCAGATCCTCCTAAACCTCAATTTGAAGGGTGGAAGTGAAGTTCCTCCCTCATAAATCCCACTAAAGGAGGAAATTCGGGACTTTTGAGGCCTCCAGATCCTCCTAAACCTCCATTTTAGAGGTGTTAATTAAACTCCTCCCTCACAAAACCCTCTCAGAGTAAAGTCCTCCCTCACAAATTCCACTAAAGGAAGAATCCTGACCTCCTAAACCTCGATTTGAGGGGTGAAAATGAAGCTACTCCCTCACAAAACCCTCCCGGGGGGAAGTTCCTCCCTCACAAATCCCACTAAAAGGGAAATAAAGGCATTTTGGGGCCTCCAGATCCTCCTAAACCTCAATTAGAGGGGTGAAAATGAAACTCCTCCCTCACAAAACCCCCTCAGAGTAAAGTCCTCCCTCACAAATTCCACTAAAGGAAGAATCCTGACCTCCTAAGTCTCAATTTGAGAGGTGAAAATGAAGCTACTCCCTCACAAAACCCTCCCGGAGTGAAATCTCCCCTCAAAAATCCCACTAAAGGAGGAAATTTGGGACTTTTGGGGCCTCCCGATCCTCCTAAACCTCCATTTGAGAGGCGTTAATTAAACTCCTCCCTCACAAAACTCTCCCGGAGTGAAGGGAGTGAAGCTCCTCCCTCACAAATTCCACTAAAAGAGGAATCAGGACCTTTTGGGGCCCCACGATCCTCCTAAACCCCAAGTAGAGGGGTGAAAATGAAGCTTCTCCCTCACAAAACCCTCCTGGAGAGAAATCCTCCCTCACGAATTCCACTAAAAAAGGAATCCTGACCTCCTAAATCCCAATTAGAGGGGTGAAAATGAAGCCTCTCCCTCACAAAACCCTCCTGAAGAGAAATCCTCCCTCACGAATTCCACTAAAAAAGGAATCCTGACCTCCTAAACCCCAATTAGAGGGGTGAAAATGAAGCCTCTCCCTCACAAAACCCTCTCCGAGTGAAGTCCCCCCTCACAAATTCCCCCCGAATCCCACTGAGGGGGAGAACACAACCTCTCACCGCCCCAAAACCCCCCCAAACTCCCTTTTAACGAGGCTCCGCAATCCCTCCCGCCCCTCCCTCACCTTTTCGGGGCTCAAAATCCCTAAAAACCTCAAAGTTCTCCTCAGGAAAATCCCCCTCCCCTCACGGCTGACTCGCTTCGCGCCAAAAGAAAATGGCGCCCGACACGTGCCCGCGCCTCGAGGGGCGTGGTTACGAGCTGTCACGTGGGGTGGATGAGCTGTGGGGTGGGCGTGGTTTATGCAAATCAGGGTGACGGAATTTATTAAGGAGGCGGGAGTGGGCGTGGCTTTCCAATGTCACGTGGAGCAAATATAATGAGAGTGAATGGGGGAGTGGGCGTGGCTTTCCTCTGTCACGTGTAGTGAGGGGAGGGGCGGTGGGCGTGGCTTGCAGAGTCACGTGGCTTTGGGGCGCCAAAGCCTCAGGGAGATCTCCGCGTGAGGGGAGGATTTAAAAAATCCTAAAAATCCCTAAAAAATCCTAAAAAAACCCCTGAAAATCCCTAAAAAATCCCTAAAAAACCCTAACAAACACTAAAAAATCCCTAACAAACCCTAAAAAAACCCTAAAAAAATCCCTAAAAACCAAAAAAATCCTGAAAAACCCTAAAAATCCCTAAAAAATTCCTAACAAACCCTAAAAAAATACCTAAAAACCGCCAATAAAACCAAAATTTGGGGTTCTTATAGGGGAATGCAGGGCTGGGGGGTTTAGGGAGTGGAGGTTCCCCTAGAGATTTGGGGTCCCTATAGATTTGGCATCCCTATAACCAAGGAGAAACCCTAAAAACCCTAAAAATTCAAAATTTGGGGGGTTTTGTAGGGAATGTGGGGCTGGGGGGTGGAGATTCCCCTATAGATTTGGGATCCCTATAGGTTGAGGGTTCCTATAACCAAGGGGAGACCCTAAAGAACCCGAAATTTGGGGTTTTATATGGAAAAGTGGGGCTGGGGAGTGGAGTGGAGGTTCCCCTACAGATTTGGGGTCTTTATAACCAAGGAGAGACCCTAAAAACCCCAAATTTGGGTTTTTTATACGGAAATGCAGTGCTGGGGGGTTTAGGGAGTGAAGGTTCCCCTAGAGATTTGGGATCTCCTGCAGTTCAGGGATTCCCTGGAGATTTGGGATCCTCACAGCTCCATATGGCTTTGGTTCCAAATCCTAGTCCTGTCCCATTCCCGATCCCATTCCCACCCCAAATCCCATTTCTGATCCCATTCCCATCCCAAATCCCGTTCCCGATCCTATTCCCACCCCAAATCTCATTCCTGATCCCATTCCCACCCCAAATCCCATTCCTGATCCCATTCCCATCCCAAATCCCATTCCCACCCCAAATCCCTTTCCTGATCTCATTCCAACCCTATTCCCTTTCCTATTTGCATTCCCATCCCAAATCCCACCCCAAATCCCAAATCCCTCCCCAAATCCCAAATCCCGCCCAAACCCCAAACCCCAAATCCCGCCCCATCCCGATCCCAAAATCCCAAATCCCGCCCCAAATCCCAAATCCCAAATCCCAAATCCTCCCAGATCCCAAATGCCCATTCCCGATCCCCAAACCCCAAATACCACCCCAAATCTGTCCCAAACCCAAATCCCTCCCCAAACCCGATCCCATTACTATACCCAAACCCCAAATCCAAACCCCAAACCCCAAATCCTCCCCGTCCCGATCCCAAAACCCCAAATCCCTCCCCAAACCCCAAATCCCGCCCTATTCCCAAACCCCAAAACCCCAAATCCCGATCCCATAACCCTGAATCCCAAATCCCGCCCCGTTCCCGATCCCAAAATCCCAAACTCCACCCCAAATCCCAAATCCCACCCCAAATCCCAAACCTCAAAACCCCAAATCCCGATCCCATAACCCCAAATCCCGATCCCATAACCCCAAATCCCCCCCCACAACCCAAATCCCGCCCCGTTCCCGATCCCCAAACCCCAAATCCCACCCCAAATCCCAAATCCCAAATCCCGCCCCAAATCCCAAACCCCAAACTCCTCCCCAAATCCCAAATCCCGCCCCATTCCCGATCCCCAAAACCCCAAATCCCGCACCCAAACCCCAAACCCAAATCCGCCCCATTCCCGATCCCAAATCCCAAACTCCTCCCAAATCCAAATCCCAAATTCGCCCCATCCCCGATCCCAAATCCCAAATCCCGCACCCAAAACCCCAAATCCCAAATCCCGCCCGTTCCCGATCCCCAAACCCCAAATCCCACCCCAAAATCCCTAATCCGCCCAATCCCAAACCCCAAACTCCTCCCCAAATCCCAAATCCCGCCCCATTCCCGATCCCAAAACCCAAATCCCTCCCAAACCCCAAATCCCAAATTCCGCCCCATCCCCGATCCCCAAAATCCCAAATCCACCCCCAAAACTGGAAATCCCAAATCCACCCCCGTTCCCATTCCCAAACCCCAAATCCCACCCCAAATCCCAAATCCCAAATCCGCCCAAATCCCAAACCTCAAACTCCTCCCCAAATCCCAAATCCCGCCCCATTCCCGATCCCCAAAACCCCAAATCCGAAATCCCGCCCCATTCCCGATCCCAAAATCCCAAACTCCTCCCCAAACCCCAAATCCCGCCCCAAATCCCACCTCCCGCCCCATTCCCGATCCCAAATCGCTCCCGGGCGGAGCTCAGAAACAAAAGGGGAAAAAAACTTTTTGGGGTTGGGAAGAGAAAGATCGCGAACTGCGCCCAACTTTTGGGATCGCCGGAATTTCGGGAATTTTGGGATCGCGAGGGAGTTTTGGGGTTTTTTTGGGGTTTTTTTGGGATCGTCCGGATTCCCCGCGGGATGTGGCGGAGCTGAGAGAGGCCGCGGTGAGTGCGGGAGGGAGGGAGGGAGGGAAAAACGGGAATTTGGGAGGAAAAAGTGGGAATTTGGGGTGGAAAAGTGGGAATTTGGGGGGAAAAGTGGGAATTTTGGGGTGGAAAAGTGGGAATTTTGGGGTGGAAAAGTGGGAATTTGGGAGGAAAAGTGGGAATTTGGGGAGAAAAAGTGGGAATTTTGGGGGGAAAAGTGGGAATTTTGGGGTGGAAAAATGGGAATTTGGGGAGGAAAAGTGGGAATTGGGGGTGGGGGAAGCGGGATTTGGGATTTTGGGAGGAAAAAGTGGGAATTCTGGGGTGGAAAAGTGGGAATTTTGGGGAGAAAGTGGGAATTGGGAGGCGGGGGGGAAGCGGGAATTGGGATTTTGGGGGAAAAGTTGGAATTTGGGAGGAAAAAGTGGGAATTTGGGGTGGAAAAGTGGGAATTCGGGAGGAAAAGCGGGAATTCTGGGCGGGAAGCGGGTTTTGGGATTTAGGAAAGCGGTAAAGTGGGAAAAATGGAATTTTGGGGGAAAAATGGGGATAGAAAGGGGGAGAAGCGGGAATTGGGATTTTGGGGGAAAAGTTGGGAATTTGGGGGAAAAGTTTGGAATTTGGGGGAAAAGTGGGAATTGGGATGCGGGGAGGAAGCGGGAATTGGGATTTTGGGGGGAAAGTGGGAAAAATGAGGTTTTCGGGGGAAAATTCGGGAATTGGGATTGGCAGGGAGAGCGGAATTTGGGATTTTGGGGGAGGAAAAGGGAAAAGTGTGAATTTTGGGGAAAAAGTGGAACTTGGGGAGGAAAAACCGGGAATTAGAATGGGGGGGAGAAGTGAGAATTGGAATTTTGGGGGGAAAGTTGGGAATTTGGGGTAAAAGTTGGGAATTTGGGGAGGAAAAATGGGATTTTCGGGAGGAAAATCCGGGAATTAGAATGTGGGGGGAGAAGTGGGATTTGGGATTTTGGGGTGAAAAGTGGGAAAAATGGGATTTTGGGTGGAGAAAAGCGGGAATTGGGATTTTTGAGGAGGGAAAATTGGGATTTTGGGTGGAGAAAAGCAGGGAAAATGGGATTTTTGGGGAGGGAAAGTTGGGATTTTTGGGAAGGAAAAATCAGGAATTAATTAGGGTTTGGGTGGGGAGGAGATGAGTAAATAACGGGAATGGGAGGAGACAGAATTGGGGAAAATCCAATGGATTTGGATGGTTTTTTATGGGACTTTTTTGGGTTTTTTTAATGGGATTTTGGGGTTTTTTAATGGCATTTGGGGAATTTTTTTTAAATGGGATTTTGGGATTTTTTAAAATGGGATTTTGGGGTTTTTTATATGGGATTTTGGGGGTTTTTTAATGGAATTTTGGGGAGTTTTTAATGGCATTTGGGGAATTTTTTAAAATGGGATTTTGGGATTTTTTTTTAAATGGGATTTTGGGGTTTTTTATGGGATTTGGGGGTTTTTTTTAATGGGATTTTGGGATTTGTTTTTAATACGATTTTGGGATCTTTTAATGGGATTTTGGGATTTTTTAAAATGGGATTTTTGGGTTTTTAAAATGGGATTTTGGGGTTTTTTAAAATTGGATTTTGGGTTTTTTTAAAATGGGATTTTGGGGGTTTTTAGTGGGATTTTGGGGGTTTTTATAATGGGATTTTGGGGTTCTCTTAATGGGATTTTGGGGTTTTTTAAATGGGATTTTGGATTTTTTTAATGGCATTTTGGGAATTTTTTAAAATGGGATTTTGGGTTTTTTAAAATGGGATTTTTTAGGGGATTTGGGGTTCAGGCTTTTGGGATTTTGGGATTTGGGATTTGGGATCCCCTCGGTGTTTCCCCCCCTATTTCCCATTAGGATTTTTTGGGGGATTTTTGGGGGGATTTGGAGGAATTTCTTTTTAATTATTTTTCTTTTACTTCTGGGGGTGTTTGGGAGGCATTTTTTTATATTTGGGGATCTTTGAGGGATTTTTGAATATTTTTGGGGGATTTTTGAATATTTTTGGAGGGATTTTTTTGCACTCAGGATTTTTTTATTTTTGGAGAATTTTTTGGAAGGAATTTTTTTTTTAACTTTTTTTTTGTTCCATATTTTGGGGACTTCCTTTGAAAATGCTTTTGGGGATTTTTTGGGGGATTTTTCTTTGATTTTGGGGGAGATTTTCTCAGGAATTTATATTTTTATCATTACTATTCCTATTATTGGTTTTAACGTTATTATTGCTATTATTATTCAGTTTTTTGGGTTTTTTTCTTATTTTTTGCCGATTTTTGGGGGATTTTTTTTTCATTTTCAAGGATATTTTTTAGGATCGCCTTTCCCTCCCCAGATTATTAATTTTTCCCCCCAAAATCCCCAAATTTCCTGGCAGGAAGGTGATGAAGCCATGGGGGTTTTGGGGGGAGATTTTCTCTGGAATCTTTTAATTATTATTATTGTTATTATTACCATCATTATTACTAATATTTTGGGGACTTTTTGGAGTATTTTTTGGGTATTTTTTAATATTTGGGTCGATTTTTTGCGCATTTTTTTGGTTTTTTTCTTTTTTTTGTTATTACCATTGTTACTGTTATTGGTTGGTTTTTATCATTGTTTCTATTGTTTTAATAATTAATAGTTATTTTATTATTTTATCTTTATTATTTTTAAATTATTTTTGTTATTATGATAACATTGGGTTGGTTTTGGGGTTTTTTCTTATTTTTTGCTCGATTTTATGGGGATTTTTTGGGGTATTTTTATCATTTTTGGGTCAATTTTTTTTTTATTTTTGGGGGGATTTTTCTCATTTTTGGGTCAATTTTTGGGGATTTTTTGGATATTTTTCTCATTTTTGGGTCAATTTTTTGTGGATTTTTTGGGGGATTTTTTTAAATTTTCAAGGATATTTTTTAGGATCGCCTTTCCCTCCCCAAATTATGAATTTTTCCCCCAAAATTGCCGAATTTCCTGGCAGGGAGGGGATGAAGCCGCTGCCTTCCCGCCTGTCCCTGCTGGGAGCAGCTCTGGGAGTTTCTGTCACCATTGGCTTCACCCTGCAGCTCCTTGGGGCCAAAAACAGACACAGGTGAGACCAAAATCCCAAATTCGGGTAAAAAACCCCAAATTTCTGTTAAAAAAACCAAAATCCCATTGAAAAAAACCCAAAATTCCAGAGAGAAACACTGAAAACCCATTGAAAACACCCAAAATCCCATTAAAAAACCACCAAATCCCTTTAAAAAATCCCATTAAAAACACCCCAAACCCATAAAAAACCCCAAAATCCCATAAAAAGAGGGAGTTTCTGTCCCCATTGGCTTCAGCCTGCGACACAAACCCGCGATATCACGACACAACCCTCCCATATCGCGACATAACCTGTCATATCGTGACACAACCCGCGATATCGCAACATAACCCCTCCCATATCGTGACATAACCTGTCATATCGCGACACAAACTCGCTGTGTCGCGAGAGAACCCCTCATATCGCGACACAAACCTGTGATATCGCGACACAGACCCCCCATATCGCGACACAACCCTCCCATATCGCAACATAACCCCTCATGTCACGACACAACCAGGCGATATCGCGACGCAGTCCCCCCATATCGCGACATAACCCCTCATATCGCAACACAAACCCGCAACATTGCGACACAACCCCGCGATATCACGACACCAGCCCTCCCCTATCGCGACACAAACTGGTCGTATCACGACACAACCCCACGATATCGTGACATAACACCTCATATCGCGACACAACCCTCCCATATTGCGACACAGCCCCTCAAATCGCGACACAACCCCTCATATCGCAACACAACCCTCCCATATCGCGACATAACCCCACGATATCACGACACAAACTGGTCATATTGCGACACAAGCCCCCCATATCGTGACACAACACCTAATATCGCAACACAAACCTGCGATATCGCGATGTGAACCCACGATATCGCAACACAACCCTCCCCTATCGTGACACAACCCCTCGATATCGCGACGCAACCCTGCGATATCGCGACCCAACCCCTCCTATCGCGACACAACCCCGCGATATCGCGACATAACCCCTCCTATCGCGACACAACCCCGCGATATCGCGAGATAACCCCTCCTATCGCGACATGAACCCACGATATCGCGACCCAACCCCTCGATATCGCGACACAACCCCGCCTGTCGCGATGCAACCCTGCGATATGATGATATAACCCCTCCTATCGCGACGCAACCCCGCGATATCGCGACGCAACCCCGCGATATGGCGCCCTAACCCCCGCGCTGTGCCCCCAGCCCCGCGGGGCGCGCCGCCTGCCGGCCGCGCAGCCACCTGGTGTTCCTGAAGACGCACAAGACGGGCGGCAGCTCGCTGGTCAACGTCCTGTCGCGATACGGCGAGTCGCGGCGCCTGCGCTTCGCCCTCCCCCACCGCTACCAGTTCGGCTACCCCGCCGCCTTCCGGGCCACCAGGGTCAGGGGCTACCGGCCCGGGGAGAGCTTCGACATCATCTGCCACCACATGAGGTTCGACCTGCGCGAGGTGAGGGAATTCGGGATTTTGGGGGAAAATGGGAGAATTTGGGATTTTTTGGGAATTTTTTTGGTGATTTTTTGGGATTTTTAAAGATTTTTTTCTGATTTTTTTCTGGGTTTTTTCTGGTTTTTTTCTGATTTTTTGGGATTTTTTTAGAATTTTTTGGGGGGTTTTTTGCAATATTTTTCAGGATTTTTGGGAATTTTTTTGGATTTTTGGGATTTTTTTTTTAGAATTTTTGGGGATTTTTGGGATTTTTTTGGGATTTTTTTCCGATTTTTTTCCAATTTTTTGGTGATTTTTTGGGTTTTTTTTAGAATTTTTTTCTTGATTTTTGGGGATATTTTTCGGTATTTTTGGGAATTTTTTTGGATTTTTGGGATTTTTTTTAGAATTTTTGGGGATTTTTGGGATTTTTTTGGGATTCTTTTCCAATATTTTGGTGATTTTTTTGGGGGTTTTTTTTACAATTTTTTTCTTGATTTTTGGGGATATTTTTTGGGATTGTTGGGATTTTTTTTTAGAATTTTTTAGAGTTTTTGGGGGTTTTTTCCGAGTTTTTTAGAATTTTTTTTTAGATTTTTTTGGGGAATTTTTTGCAAATTTTTAAAGCATTTTTTTCTTATTTTTTCCCTGATTTTGGGGTGACGTTTTGGGCAATTTTTTAGAAATCTTTTCGTGAGTTTTTGTGATTTTTGGATGATTTTTTGGTGACGTTTTTGGGATGTTTTGGTGATTTTTGGAGGTATTTTGGGGAATTTTGGGGCTTTTTATTGGTGACTTTTTGCAGATTTTTATGGGAGTTTTGGGGATTTTATCAGGATTTTTTCAGGATTTTTTGGGGTTTTTTTGAGGAATTCAATGGGATTTTTTTTTTTAATTTTTCAGGATTTTTGGGGTTTGTTTTTAACGCTATTTTGGGCTATTTTGGGGATATTCCTGTTGGTTATCCTGAGCCATTCTGGGCCACCAGGGTCAGGGGCTACCAGCCAGGGGAGAGCTTTGACATCATCTGTCACCACATGAGGTTCGACCTGCGCGAGGTGAGGGAATTGGGAATTTTGGGGATTTTTGGGGTTTTTTGGGATTTTTTGGGGCATTTTTGGGGATTTTTTGGGATTTTTTTAGAATTTTTGGGGGATTTTGGGGATTTTTTAGGGATTTTTTGGGGATTTTTTTCCAATTTTTTGGTGATTTTTTGGGGTTTTTTTAGAATTTTTTTCTTGATTTTTGGGGATATTTTTTGGGATTTTTGGGAATTTTTTGGTGATTTTTGGGATTTTTTTTCTGAGCTTTTCCTGATTTTTTGGGAATTTTTTAGAATTTTTTGTAGAATTTTTGGGTATTATTTTCAGGATTTTGGGGGATTTTTTAAATGTGATTTTTTGGATTTTTTGGGTGATTTTTTGGATTTTGGGGTTTTAGAATTTTTGGACAATTTTTCAATGATGTTTTAGGATTTTTCGGTGATTTTTGGTGGCATTTTTCGGGTTTTTATTTACAGGAATTTTTTCGTGATTTTTTTGGAGGATTTTTTGCGTTTTTTTGGTGATTTTTTTGGGATACTTTGGGGAATTTTTGGGGAATTTTTGGGGATTTTTTGGTGGGTTTTTGGTGATTTTTTGGGGATTTTTTAGGGAATTTTTTAGGATTTTTTTGGGGATTTTTTTGGTGGTTTTTTGCCTTTTTTGGTGATTCTTTGCAATATTTTGGGGGATTTTTTTGGCTTCGTTTGGTGATTTTTTTCAGCTCTTTTTGGGAATTTTTTTTGAATTTTTCAGGAATTTCTGGGGATTTTTTTTTTCCATTTATTGGGATTTTTTGGGGAAATTTTTATATTTTTTTGGGATTTTTTAGGGTACTTTTTACTGCTGTTTTGGGCTATTTTGGGGATATTTTGGTTATTCTGCCTTGGGGAGAAGTTTGATGTCATTTGTCATCACATGAGGTTTGATCTGCACGAGGTGAGGAAATTGGGAATTTTGGGAAAATTTGGGAATTTTTGTATAAATTTTTTTTGATTTTTTGGGGATCCAAAAAATCCCCCAAAAATCCCAAAAGATCCCAAAAATTCTCAAAAAAATTCCAAAATCCAAAAAAATCCCCCAAAAATTCCCAAAAATCCAAGGAGATAAAAAAATCTCAAAAATTCTGCAAAATAAAAAATCCCAAAATCCGAAGAAATCTGAAAAAATCCAAAAAATCCCCCAAAATCCCAAAAAATCCCAAAAATCCCTAGAAATCCCCCAAAATATTGAAAAAATCCCCAAAATCCCCAAAACTCCCCAAAAATCCATTTCCCAAAAATCCAAAATAATTCTAAAATCCCCTAAAATCCAAAGTAAAATCAAAAATCTCAAAAATTATCAGAAAGTAAAAATTCCCAAAATCTGGAAAAAATTTAAAAACTCCACAAAAGAATCCCTACAAAATAATAAAAATCCAAAATTCGTAAAAGTAAAAAATCAAAAAAATTTTTAAAAATCCTGAAAAAATCCAAAAAAAAAAAAAAAAATAAATAAAAAAATCCTAAAGAATAAAAACCACCCCAAAATTCCCCAAAAATTGAAAATAAAACCAAAACCCCAAAATCCCAAATCCCCAAACCCCCAAAACCCTCCAAAAAATCCTCAAAAAATCCCCCAAAAATCCCAAATTTTTTCTCTCCCCTCCAGGTGCAGAAGGTGATGCCCAACGACAGCTTCTACTTCTCCATCGTCCGCGATCCGGGAACGCTCGGCGCCTCAGCCTTCTCCTACTTCCGCTCCGCCTCTCCCGCCTTCCGGAACTCTCCGTCCCTCGACGCCTTCCTGGCCTCCCCGTCGCGCTTCTTCCAGCCCGGAGTCCGCGGCAACCACTACGCCAGGAACCTGCAGTGGTTCGACTTCGGCCTCCCCGACCCCGTCAGCCCCGAGAGGATCCCCAGAATCCTGGGGGAGCTGGAGAAAACCTTCCCGCTGGTGCTGCTGGCCGAGAACTTCGATGAGTCTTTGGTTTTGCTGCGGGAGGAGCTGTGCTGGCCGCGGGACGCGGTGGATTCTTTCCCCCACAACTCCCGCGACAGACCCCAGGAGCCCACCCCGGCCCAGATCCGCCTCCTCCGCGCCTGGAACGCCCTGGACTGGGAGCTCTATTCCCACTTCAACCGGAGCTTCTGGAGAAAGGCGGAGAAATTCGGCATCTCGCGGCTGAGGAGGGAAGTGTCGGCGCTGCGGCGGCGGCGGGAATTCCTGGCGGGAAGGTGCCTGGAGGGAGGAGGACCCGTTCCCGCCAAATCCATCCCCGACGGGAATCTCAGACCCTTCCAGCCGCCGGGGGGAGGGAGGATTTTGGGGTTTGCGCTGCGGGAAGGGCTGCAGGAGGAGGAGAGGGAGAGATGTCGCCGCATGGCCATGCCCGAGCTGCAGTACAAGGACCTGCTGGAGCGGCGCCAGTTCGGCGGGGAAAACGGGACTGTGGGGGGCTGAATCCCGAAATTCCCCAAATTCCCAAAATTCCCGAGCCGGGCTGGCCTCGGGACTCAGTTTCCCTGTGAAAAGAGGAGATTCCAGCAAAATTCCGAGGGAAATTCGGGGTTTTTTACTAGGAATTTCAGGGGTTTTTTCACCTGGAAATCGCTTTTGTGCCTCAGTTTCTCCAGGAAGGTACAATTCCCGAAAATCCCAGGAATTCAGGAATCCCAAAATTCCAAATCCTGGGTTGTTTCCCGGTCTGGATTCCCTGGAAAAGTGAAAAATTCTTGCGGAATTTCAATGGGGATTTGGGATTTTCGATTCAAAAAATCCCTTTGTGCCTCAGTTTCCCCGGGAAGGAGCAAAACCCCCAAAACCCCAGGAATTGGGGAATTTTGGGAATTGGGGAATTTGGGGAGCAAAAACCCTAAATCCCAAAGAACTCGGGAATGTTCTCATGGAATGGAAACCACTCCGTGCCTCAGTTTCCCCGGGAAGGTACAACTCCCTCAATCCCTGGGAATTCTGGGAATTTCCCATCACCACTCCGTGCCTCAGTTTCCCCCCGGCAGGTACGATTTCCCCTTTTCCCTTCCGATCCCGCGGGAATTCGGGAATTTCAGGATTCCCGCGCCGGGATCACGCCCTGCCTCAGTTTCCCCCTGGCTGCAGCAATAAATGCGCGCTGATTGGCTGGGCCGGCTGTCAATCACCGCTCTGGAGCACCTGATTGGTTGTTGGTCTGTCCATCAAAACGAATCCTGGAAGTTGATTGGGGGAAAAGGGCGGGAAATCGACTCGCTCGGTGCTCGGCTGAGGTGCCTACATCGATGCACTCGGCATTCGGCTGAGCTTCCTGTATTGATGAGCTCCGTGCTCGGTTGAGTTTCCTAAATCGATGCGCTCGGAGCTCGCTTGAGCTTCCTATATCGATATGATTGACACTCGGTTGAGCTTTCCTGTATCGATACAATCGACACTCTATTGAGCTTCCTAGATCGACTTTTTGGTACTCGATTTAGCGTCCTGTATCGATAAGATCGACACTCGGCTGAGCTTCCTATATCGATACGATTGACACTCCATTGAGCTTCCTAGATCGACGCTTTTGGTACTCGATTGAGCTTCCTGAATCGACACGATCGATACTCGGCTGAGCATCCTATATCGATACGATTGACACTCCATTGAGCTTCCTGGATCGACGCTTTCGGTACTTGATTGAGCTTTCCTGGATCGATACAATCGGTACTCGGCTGAGCTTCCTGTATCGATCATGTCGACACTCGGTTGAGCTTCCTGGATCGACGCTTTCGGTAGTCGGTTGAGTTTCCTTGATCGAGAGGATAGACACTCGATTGAGCTTCCTGTATCGATGCGCTCGGAGCTCGGCTGATTTTCCCTGTATCGACGCTCTCGGCGCTCCGCTGCTCGCCCTGCGCATGCGCACTGCGCAGCCGCGCCCGGAAGCTCCGGAGGGAAGCCGGGAGGGAAAAATCCCCAAAATTCCCCAAAAATCCCCAAAATTCCCCAAATTCCTCCCCGAAAATCCCCTCCGGGAGCCCCAGATCCCCCGAAATTCCCTCCGGAACTCCTAAAATTCCCCCCGGGAGCCCAAAATCCCCGAAATTCCAAAAAAAATCCCTAAAAATTCCCCGAAAATCCCCAAAAAATCCCCGAAATCCTCCCAACAATTCCCTCCGGGAGCCCAAAATCCCCCGAAATTCCCCCGAAATCCCCCTCGGGACCCCCAAAATCCCCCCGGGAGCCCAAAAATCCCCGAAATTCCCCAAAATCCCCTCCGGAACCGCCGGAAATTCCCTTCGGGAGCCCAAAAATCGCCTCCGGAATTCCCAAATTCCCCTCAGGAATTCCCGGGATTTTCCGGGATTTAACTCCCAAATATTCCCGGGAAATTCCCGATTTTCCTGCTCGCTTTATCCCCTCAGCATTCCCGGAATTCCCTTTTTTTGGGATTTTTTTGGGATTTAACTCCCCGAAATTCCCGATTTTCCCGCTGCGATTTCCAACCAAAGATTCCCCAAATTCCATCCGGATTTCTCTCCTTCCATTTCCCTTTTTCCCCCATTTTTTCCTTGAATTCTTTTTAATTTCCCTCTTTTCCTTCAATTTTCCAGGAATTTTTTTTCCATTTTCTCCCTTTTTTTCCTTTTTCCCCCATTTTTCCCATCACTATTTCTTCCTAGATTTTTAAAATTTTTTCCCTTAGGTTTTTTTTTGGTCAATTTTTCCAGTTTTTTTCGTATTTTCCCCCACTTTCACTCCCCATTTTTTCCCCTTTTTTTCCCATTTTCCCCCCTTTTCTCGTCCCTATTTTTCCCTAGATTTTTTTCGATTTTTCCCCCGGATTTTTCCCCATTTCTCCCCATTTTTTCCCCACTTTCACTCCCTATTTTTTTCCCCATTTTCTCCCATTTTTCTCCCATTTTCCCCCCCAAATTTCCCCATTTTTTCCCTATTTCCCCATTATATTTCCCCATTACATTTCCCCATTATTTTATTTTTTAATTTTATTTTTTTATTATATTTTATTTTATTTATTTATCGCGATGGAGTCTCAGTGTGACTACTCGATGTATTTTCCCGCCGTTCCTTTCCCGCCGCGGGAGGAATTCCTGGCGGGAGAATCCGGAGGTTATCGATCGCTGCCGAGGAGAAATCACCTTTATTTGGGGGAAACCGTGAGGTTCCTGCTCGTGCTGCGCTGCCGACCCCAAAATACACAAAATTCCGCCCAAAATACCCAACATTCCGGACCGAATCCCCAAAATTCCGGACCGAATCCCCAAAATTCCGCCCAAAATCCCCAAAATTCCGCCCCAAATCCCGCCAATTTCTCCCAAAATCCCGCCAGCTCCGCCCCGAATTTGGGGAATTTTGGGAATTTGGGGGGTTCGGGGAGCTGGGCGGAGCTGGCCGCGTCGCTGGCCGCGCTGGCCACGGTGACTCGCGGCGATGTGGCGACAGGCGAGGGCGATGTCGCGACAGGCGGCAGGGGGGGACAGCGGGGACAGGGACAGGAGGATCCCGAGGAGGATCCCGAGGAGGTTCCGGAAGGTTCTCGAAGGTCTCCGGAGGTGTTTCGGGAATGCAAAGCGATGCTGACGCACTCCAGGGGACCCCGCGGGGACAGCGCGGCCGGAGTGAGAGCGCGAGAATGAGGGGATTTGGGGGGAAAAATGGGAAATGGGGAGAAAATGGGAAAATTTGGGGGAAAATGGGAGAATTTGGGAGAAAATGGGAAAATTTGGGGGAAAATGGGAAAATTTGTGGAGAAATGGGGAGAATTTGGGGGAAAATCCATGGGAAAATGGGAGAATTTGGGGGAAAATGAGAGAATTTGGGGGAAAACGGGAGAATTTATGGAGAAATGGGAAAAATTTGTGGAGAATTTGTGGGAAATCAGTGGGAAAATGGGAGAATTTGGGGGAAAATGGGAGAA
>NW_028147431.1:1940181-1995012 GCF_008360975.1 Lichenostomus cassidix
ATGGGGAAGCGAAGGAAACTCACCACCGGAGATGTGGATTTTGCACTTAAATTGAAAAATGTTGAGGTAAAATTTTCTTAAAATTGAGAGAAATCCTGGTGGAATTGAGGGAAATTCCCTGGAAATTGGGGAGATTCACCCAGAATTTGAGGAAAAGTCACCTGAATTTGGTTTTTTCCACATTTTTTCAGCCCCAGGTGAGGGAAAAGTTACCCAAAATTGAGGGAAATTCTCTCGAAATTGAGGGAAATTGCCTCAAAATTGGGGGAAACTCACAAAATTCGGGGAAATTGCCTCAAATCTGGGGAATCACAAAATTCAAATCCCACCAAAAATTCGGGGAAATCCCACAAAAAATTGAGGGGAAACCTTCACAAAATGGAGAAAATCCTCAAAAATCACAGAAAACTGCGTGAAAATTAAAAATTACCCCAAAATCAAGAAAAATTCAGTAAATTACAGGAAAATTCCCACAAAATCAAGAAAAATTCCTACAAAATTCAGGAAAAATTCCTCGAAATTCCAGAAAAATTCCCACAAATTCAGGAAAAATCCCCTGAAAATCAGGAAAAATTCCCCAAAATTCAAGAAAAATTCCCCAAAATTCAAGAAAAATTCCCCAAAATTCCAGAAAAATCCCTAAAAATCAGGAAAAATTCCCTGAAAATCAGGAAAAATTCCCCAAAATTCAAGAAAAATTCCCTAAAAATCAGGAGAAATCCCCTAAAAATCAGGAAAAATTCCCCAAAATTCAAGAAAAATTCCCTAAAAATCAGGAGAAATCCCCTAAAAATCAGGAAAAATTCCCCAAAATCAAGAAAAATCCCTCAAAATTCATGAAAAATCCCCCAAAATTCATGAAAAAATCCCCTAAAAATCAGGAAAAATTCCCCAAAATTCAGGAAAAATTCCCCAAAAATCATGAAAAATCCCCTAAAAATCTAGAAAAATTCTGCCAAAACTCAGGAAAAATCGCTCAAAATTCAAGAAAAATTCTCAGAAAATCAAGAAAAATTCCCTAAAATGTGGGAAAATTCCTCCAAAATCAAGGAAAATTCCCCAAAATTCAGGAAAAATTCCACAAAAGTCAAGAAAAATTCCCTAAAAATCAGGAATAATTCCCCAAAATTCAAGAAAAATTCCCCAAAAATCAGGAAATATCCCCTAAAATTCAGGAAAAATTCTCGAAAATTCCAGAAAATTCCCCCAAAATTCATGAAAAATTCCCCAAAATTCAGGAAAAATCCCTAAATTCAGGAAAAAAACCCCCAAATTCAGGAAAATCTCCATTTTTCCAGCCCCTGTACGGGTTCCACGCCCAGGAGTTCATCCTGAGGGAAAACCTTCCCTAAAAATCAGGAAAAATTCACTAAAAATCAGAAAAAATTCCCTGAAAATCAGGAAAAATCCCCTGAAATTCAGGAAAAATCCCCCAAAATCAAGGAAAAATCCACCAAAATTCAGGAAAAATCAGGAAAAATCTCCTAAAAATCAGGGAAAATTCCCCAAAAATCAAGAAAAATTCCCCAAAATTCAGGAAAATCTCCATTTTTCCAGCCCCTGTACGGGTTCCACGCCCAGGAGTTCATCCCGTTCCGCTTCGCCAGCGGGGGAGGAAGAGAATTGTATTTTTACGAGGAGAAAGAAGTGGATCTGAGTGACATCATCAACACCCCTCTGCCCAGAGTGCCGCTCGACGTCTGCCTCAAGGGTGGGAATTTGGGGTTTTTGGGGTTTTTTGGGGTTTTTTTGGGGGGGTTTGGAGAAATTTTGGGGGTTTTTTGGGATTTTTTTTTGGTTTTTGGGGATTTGGGGAGAAATTTTGGGGATTTTGGGGATTTTTTGGGGATTTTGGGGAGGCTTTTGGGAGGTTTTTTTTGATTTTGGGAAGGTTTTGGGGGATTTTGGGGATTTTTTGGTATTTTTGGGGGGATTTTTTGATATTTTTTGGGGATTTTTGGGATTTTTGGGGAAATTTTCAGGGTTTTTAGGGTGTTTTTTGGGGTTTTTACCTTTGCTATAAGTGCTGACCAGGGTTTTGGGGTGATTTCAGTGTGATTTTTAAGGTTTTTTTGGGATTTTTTGGGGGGTTTTTGGGGATTTTTTGGGGTTTTTTTGGGATTTTTTGGGGGTTTTTGGGGATGTTTTAGGGGTTTTTCGGGGATTTTGGGGATTTTTTGGAGGATTTTTGGGGATTTTTTAGGGGGTTTTGAGGATTTTTTTGGGGTTGTTTGGGGTTTTTTGAGATTTTTTGGGGATTTTTTGGGATTTTTTTGAGGGGTTTTTGGGGTTTTTTGGGGATTTTTTTGGTTTTTGAGGGATTTTTGGGAATTTTTTTGGAGGATTTTGGGTTTTTTTTGGGATTTTTTGGGGGGAATTTGGAGACTTTTTTGGGGGATTTTTTGGGGGATTTTTGGGATTTTTTGGGGATTTTTTGGGGGATTTTTGGGGGGATTTTGCGGGAATTTTTGGGGTTTTTTTTGGAATTTTTGGGGATTTTTGGGGGAATTTTTGGGGTTTTTTGGGGCTTTTGGGGATTTTTGAGGTTTAAAAGGGAAATTTTTGGGAATTTGTTGGAAAATTTGGTGTTTTAAAGGCGAATTTTGGGTGATTTTGGGGGAATTTGAGGGATTTTTGAGGTTTTTTGGGGGATTTTGGGGAATTTTTGGGATTTTGGGGATTTTTGAGGTTTAAAATGGAAATTTTTGGGGAATTTTTGGGTTTTCAAGGCGAATTTTGGGTGATTTTGGGGGAATTTGAGGGATTTTTGGGGGTTTTTTGGGGATTTTTGGGGTTTTTTGGGATTTTTGGGATTTTTTGGGATTTTTTGGGGGATTTTGGGAAGTTTTTGAGGGATTTTTTGGGAGGTTTTGGGGTTTTTTTGGGGTTTTTTTGGAGGATTTTGGGTGGTTTTTTGGGGGTTTTGGGTGTTTTTGGGGGATTTTGGGAGGTTTTGGGGTTTTTTTTGGTTTTTGGGGCTTTTGGGGGATTTTTTGGGGGTTTTTGGGGAATTTTGGGGGTTTTTTGAGAGATTTTTTGGGATATTTTGGGATTTTTTGGGGGGATTTTGGGGATTTTTGGGATGTTTTGGGATTTTTTGGGGATTTTGGGATTTTTTTGGTTTTTGGGGATTTTTTGGGGGGATTTTTGGTATTTTGGGGGTTTTTTGGGGTTTTTTGGGGATTTTGGGGTTTTTTGGGGATTTTTTGGATTTTTTGGGTTGGATGGGGATTTTGGGGGATTTTTTGGGTTTTGGGGGATTTTTGGGGGTTTTTGGATTTTTTTGGATTTTTTTGGGGTTTTATTTTTGGGGGTTTGGGATTTTTTGAGGGGTTTTGGGGGATTTTTTTGGGAATTTTGGGGATTTTTTTGGGATTTCTTTGGGGCTGTTTGGGGATTTTGGGGATTTGTTTGGGTTTGTTGGGGTTTTTTGGGCGATTTTTTCAGGGGTTTTTTTGGGGAAATTTTTGGGGATTTTTTGGGAGTTTTTGGGGGTTTTTTTGGGGTTGTTTGGGGATTTTTTAGGGAATTTATGGGGAATTTAAAGCTGAATTTTGAGGATGATTTTGGGGTTTTAAAGCTGATTTTTGGGGTTTTAAAGCTGATTTTTGGAGTTTTAAAGTTGATTTTTGGGGATGATTTTGGGATTTTGAAGCTGATTTTGGGGTTCTGAGGATGATTTTGGGGGTTTTGGAGTTGATTTTTGGGTTAAAAAGTTGATTTTTTTGCTCTCCCAGCTCACTGGCTCAGCATCGAGGGAGTTCAGCCTGCGATCCCCGAAAATCCCCCGCCGGGTGAGTCTCCCCAAAAAACCCCAAAAAACCCCAAAATTCCCCTAAAAAAAACCCCAAAAAATCCAAATTCCCCAAAATTCGCCTTCCAGCTCCCAAATCCCTCAAAATCTCACCTAAAAAACCCCAAAATTCCCCTAAAAACCCCAAAAAATCCAAATTCCCTAAAATTCTCCTTCCAGCTTTCAAATCCCAAAAACCCCCCGAAATCTCCCCAAAAAACCACAAAATTCCCTTCAAAAACCCCAAAAAATCCAAATTCCCTAAAATTCTCCTTCCAGCTTTCAAATCCCCCCAAAAAACCCCAAAATTCCCCAAAAACCCCAAAATTCCCTTCAAAAACCCCAAAAAATTCAAATTCCCTAAAATTCTCCTTCCAGCTCCCAAATCCCTCAAAATCTCACCTAAAAAACCCCAAAATTCCCCTAAAAAAAACCAAAAAAAATCCAAATTCCCTAAAATTCCCCTTCCAGCTTTCAAATCCCCAAAAAAACCCCAAAATCTCCCCAAAAAACCACAAAATTCCCTTCAAAAACCCCAAAAAATCCAAACTCCCTAAAATTCCCCTTCCAGCTTTTAAATCCCCCAAAAACCCCAAAATTCCCCTAAAAAAAACCCCCAAAAAATCCAAATCCCCTAAAATTCGCCTTCCAGCTCCCAAATCCCTCAAAATCTCACCAAAAAAACCCCAAAATTCCCCTAAAAAAAACCCCAAAAAATCCAAATTCCCTAAAATTCTCCTTCCAGCTCCCAAATCCCTCAAAAAACCCCAAAAATTCCCCAAAATTCCCAAAAAAACCCCAAAATTCCCCAAAAATCCCCAAATTTCCTCTCAAGAAATCCACAAAAAACCCCAAATTTCCACCCCAAACACCACCAAAATCCCTCAAAAAAACCCCAAAAAACCCTAAAACCCCAAAATTCCCCAAAAAACCCAAAATCCAAAAAAACCCCAAATTTCCTCTCAAAAAATCCCCAAAAAACCCCAAATTTTCCCCAAAAAATCCCCAAAATTTCAAAAACCCCAAAATCCCCAAAAATTCCCCAAAACCAAAAATTTCCAAAATTCCCTCAAAAACCCCAAAATTTCCCCCAAAAACCCCAAAATTCCTCCCAAAATCCCCCAAAAATCCCAAAATCCCCCAAATTCCCCCCAAATCCCCCAAAATTCCCTTTCCAGATCCCCTAAAATCCCCTAAATCCCCCAAAACTCCCCAAAATCCATTTTTTTCCCTGAAATGAGGAGAAATCAATAGGATTTTGGGATTTTTTGGGATTTTTCCCTCCTGACCCCAAATTTTCCTCCTGAAATGAGGAGAAATCATTGGGATTTGGGGATTTTTTTGGGGTTTTTCTCCTTGACCCCAAATTTTCCTCTCCTGACCCCAAATTTTCCCCTGAAATGACAGGAAACCATTGGGATTTAGGATTTTTTTTGGATTTTTTCCCTCCTGACCCCAATTTTTCCCCCTGAAATGACAGAAAACCATTAGGATTTTGGGACTTTTTTGGGATTTTTCTCCTCTGATCCCAAATTTTCCTCCCTGACCCCAAACTTCCCCCCCGAAATGACGGGAAACCATTGGGATTTTGGGATTTTTTTGGGTTTTTTTCCCTTTTTTTACTCCCTGACTCCAATTTTTCCCCCCAAAATGACAGAAAACCATTAGGATTTTGGGATTTTTTTGGGATTTTTTCCTCCAAACCCCAATTTTTCCCCCTGAAATGACAGGAAATCATTGGGATTTAGAATTTTTTTTGGATTTTTTCCCTCCTGACCCCAAATTTTCCCTCCTGACCCCAAACCTGCCCTTGACCTACGGGGAAATCAATGGGATTTCAGGATTTTTTGGGTTTTTTCCCTTCTAGCCCCAATTTTTCCCCCCAAACCCCAAATTTTCCCCCTGAAATGACAGGAAATCATTGGGATTTTGGGATTTTTTGGGGTTTTTCCCCTTCTAGCCCCATTTTTTTTCTCCAAACCCCAAATTTTCCCCCTGAAATGAGGAGAAACCATTGGGATTTTGGGATTTTTTGGGGATTTTTTCCTCCTGACCCCAATTTTTTCCCCTGAAATGACAGAAAACCATTAGGATTTTGGGATTTTTTTGGGATTTTTTTCCTCCCAACCCCAATTTTTCCTCCTGAAATGACAGGAAATCATTGGGATTTGGGATTTTTTTTGGATTTTTTCCCTCCTGACCCCAAATTTTCCCCCCTGACCCCAAACCTGTCCTTGACCTGTGGGGAAATCAATGGGATTTCAGGATTTTTTGGGTTTTTTCGTTCCCAACCCCAATTTTCCCCCCTGAAATGAAGAGAAATCAATGGAATTTTGGGATTTTTTTGGGGTTTTCCCCCCAAACCCCAATTTTTTCCCCTGAAATGACAGGAAATCATTGTGATTTTGGGATATTTTGGGGTTTTTCCCATTCTAGCCCCATTTTTTCCCCCTAAACCCCAAATTTTTCCCCTGAAATGAGGAGAAATCAATAGGATTTTGGGATTTTTTTTGGGTTTTTTCCCTTCTAGCCCCAATTTTTCCCCCCAAACCCCAATTTTCCCCCCTGAAATGAGGAGAAACCATTGGGATTTTGGGATTTTTTGGGGATTTTTTCCTCCTGACCCCAATTTTTTCCCCTGAAATGACAGAAAACCATTAGGATTTTGGGATTTTTTTGGGATTTTTTTCCTCCAAACCCCAATTTTTCCCCCTGAAATGACAGGAAATCATTGGGATTTGGGGATTTTTTTGGGATTTTTTCCCTCCTGACCCCAAATTTTCCCCCCTGACCCCAAACCTGTCCTTGACCTGTGGGGAAATCAATGGGATTTGGGGATTTTTTTGGGGTTTTTTGCCATTTTTTCCCCCAAACCCCTAATTTTCCCCCCAAAATAACAGAAAACCATTAGGATTTTGGGATTTTTTTGGGATTTCTCCCCTCCTGACCCCAAATCCTCCCGCAGCCCCCAAGGAGCAGCAGAAGGCTGAAGCCACAGAACCCCTAAAATCCACCAAGCCTGGCCAGGAGGAGGAAGGAAACCCCAAAAGCAAAGGGCCTGGAGGGGCTGCGGGAGATGGCAAAGGTGGGCTTTTTGGGGTTTTTTTGGGGTTTTTGGGGGGAATTTGGGGTTTTTTGGGGGATTTGGGGATTTGGGGGGATTTGGGGTGGGATTTGGGTGGAGTTTGGGGTTTTTTGGGGGATTTTGGGTTTTGGGGATTTGGGGATTTGGGGGGAGATTTGTGGGGTTTGGGTTTGGGATTTTGGGATTTGGGGTTTTGGGATTTGGGATTTTGGGATTTAAAGGTTGGGATTTGGGGATTTTGGGGATTTGGGAATTTGGGATTTGAGGATTTGGGGATTTTGGGATTTCGGAATTGGGGATTTGGGATTTGGGGATTTTGGGGTTTAAAGGTTGGGATTTTGGGATTTGGGATTTTGGGGATTTGGGATTGGCGATTTGGGGATTTGGGGTGGGATTTGGGTGGAGTTTGGGGTGTTTTGGGGGGGATTTGGGGATTTTGGTGTTTTGGGGATTTGGGGTTTGGGATTTGGGGATTTGGGGATTTGGGATTTGGGGATTTGGGGATTTGGGGATTTGGGGTTTTTGAGGGGGATTTGGGGTTTTTGGGGTTTTTTTTTGGGGGGATTTGGGGGGAGATTTGTGGGGTTTGGGGGGAAATTCAGGATTTTGGGGGAGATTTGGGGGATTTTGAGGTTTTTTGGGTTGGGATTTGTGAGGTTTGGGTGGAATTTGGGGTTTTTTGGGGCAGATTTGGGGGTTTTTGGGGAGATTTTGGGGTTTTTTGGGGTTTTTTAAATCAGTTTATTTGGGGTTTTTTCCTGGTTGCTCAGTGGGATTTTTGGGGTGAATTTTGCGGATTTTGGGTCTCAGGGAAGGAGAAGAAGACTCATTGCTTTGGGATTTTCACTGGAATTTTGGGATTTTCAATGGGATTTTGGGGTTTTTATTGGGATTTTGGGATTTTTTGGGGGTTTTTTGGGGTTTTTTAAATCGGTTTGATTTGGGGTTTTTTCCTGGGTGTTCATTTGGATTTTTGGAGTGAATTTTTGGGATTTTGGGTCTCAGGGAAGGAGAAGAAGCCTCATTACTGTGGGAAATTAATGGGATTTTGGCTTTTTTTTGGGGTTTTTTTGGGTTTTTTTGGGGTTTTTTCAATCGGTTTGATTTGGGGTTTTTTCCTGGGTGTTCATTTGGATTTTTGGGGTGAATTTTTGGGATTTTGGGCTCTCAGGGAAGGAGAAGAAGCCTCATTGCTTTGGGAAATCAATGGGATTTTGGGGTTTTTTATTGGGATTTTGGGGTTTTTTGGGGTTTTTTCAATCAGTTTGATTTGGGGCTTTTTCCTGGGTGTTCATTGGGATTTTTGGGGTGAATCTTTGGGATTTTGGGTCTCAGGGAAGGAGAAGAAGCCTCATTGCTGTGGGAAATCAATAGGATTTTGGGTTTTTTTATTGGGATTTTGGGGGTTTTTGGGGTTTTTTTAGGGTTTTTTACATCGGTTTGATTTGGGGTTTTTTCCTGGGTGCTCATTGGGATTTTTGGGGTGATTTTTAGGGATTTTGGGCTCTCAGGGAAGGAGAAGAAGCCTCATTACTGTGGGAAATCAATAGGATTTTGGGGGTTTTTATTGGGATTTTGGGGATTTTTTGGGGTTTTTTTGGGGTTTTTTCAATCGGTTTGATTTGGGGTTTTTTCCTGGGTGTTCATTTGGATTTTTGGGGTGAATTTTTTGGGGATTTTGGGTCTCAGGGAAGGAGAAGAAGCCTCATTGCTGTGGGAAATCAATAGGATTTTGGGGGTTTTTATTGGGATTTTGGGGATTCTTTGGGGTTTTTTTGGGGTTTTTTCAATCGGTTTGATTTGGGATTTTTTCCTGGTTGCTCAGTGGGATTTTTGGGGTGATTTTTGGGGATTTTGGGTCTCAGGGAAGGAGAAGAAGCCTCATTGCTTTGGGAAATCAATGGGATTTTGGGGTTTTCAATGGGATTTTTTTGGGGATTTTGGGTTTTTTTGGGTTTTTTTGGGGTTTTTTCAAATCAGTTTGATTTGGGGTTTTTTCCTGGTTGCTCAGTGGGATTTTTTGGGTGAATTTTTGGGATTTTGGGCTCTCAGGGAAGGAGAAGAAGCCTCATTGCTGTGGGAAATCAATGGGATTTTGGGTGTTTTTATTGGGATTTTGGGTTTTTTTGGGAGTTTTTTAGATTTTTTTAAATTGGTTTGATTTGGGGTTTTTTCCTGGGTGCTCAGTGGGATTTTTGAGGTGAATTTTTGGGATTTTGGGCTCTCAGGGAAGGAGAAGAAGCCTCATTGCTTTGGGAAATCAATGGGATTTTGGGGTTTTCAATGGGATTTTTGGGTTTTCAATGGGATTTTTATTGGGATTTTGGGGGTTTTTGGGGTTTTTTTGGGGTTTTTTACATCGGTTTGATTTGGGTTTTTTTCCTGGGTGCTCAGTGGGATTTTTGGGGTGAATTTTGGGGATTTTGGGCTCTCAGGGAAGGACGAGAAGCCTCATTGCTGTGGGATTTTCACTCGAATTTTGGGATTTTCAATGGGATTTTGGGATTTTTTAGGGTTTTTTCAATCGGTTTGATTTGGGTTTTTTCCTGGGTGTTCATTTGGATTTTTGGGGTGAATCTTTGGGATTTTGGGTCTCAGGGAAGGAGAAGAAGCCTCATTGCTATGGGAAATCAATAGGATTTTGGGGTTTTTTATTGGGATTTTGGGATTTTTTTAGGGTTTTTTAAATCGGTTTGATTTGGGGTTTTTTCCTGGGTGCTCAGTGGGATTTTTGGGGTGAATTTTTGGGATTTTGGGTCTCAGGGAAGGAGAAGAAGCCAGCCCTGCTGGAAGGAGCTCCCCTGAGGCTCAAACCCCGCAGTGTCCATGAGCTCTCCGTGGAGCAGCAGCTTTACTACAAGGAGATCACCGAGGCTTGTGTGGGATCCTGTGAGGCCAAACGGGCTGTGAGTGACCCAAAAACCCCAAAAATCACCCCAAAAAAATCCCCAAATCCTGCAGAGTTCAGGGAGCCAAAAAACCCCATTAAAATCAGAAAAAATCCCATTAAAATACTAAAAATCGCCATTAAAGTCCCAAAAATTTGTGACTTCAAAGAGGCCAAAGGGGCTGTGAGTGACCCAAAAACCCCCAAATTATCCCCAAAAAAATCCCCAAATCCTACAGAGTTCAGGGAGCCAAAAACCCCATTAAAATCAGAAAAAATCCCATTAAAATACTAAAAATCGCCATTAAAATCCCAAAAATCGCCATAAAAATCCCAAAAATGTGTGACTTCAAAAGTGCCAAAGGAGCTGTGAGTGACCCCAAAAACCCCAAAAATCACCCCAAAAAAATCCCCAAATCCTACAGACCAGAAAACCAAAAAAAAACCCTAAAAAATCCCCTGAAAAATCACCAAAATACCTAAAATCGTCACTAAAATCGCCATTAAAATCCCAAAAATCTGTCATTACAAAAATGCCAAACGGGCTGTGAGTGACCCCAAAAACCCCAAAAATCACCCCAAAAAAATCCCCAAATCCTGCAGAGTTCAGGGAACCAAAAAATCCCCCAAAAAATTGGAAAAAATCCCGTTAAAATATCAAAAATCGCCATAAAAATCCCAAAAATTTGTGACTTCAAAGAGGCCAAAGGGGCTGTGAGTGACCCCAAAAACCCCCAAATTATCCCCAAAAAATCCCCAAATCCTACAGACCTGAAAACCAAAAAAACCCCCAAAAAAATCCCCTGAAAAATCACCGAAATCCCAAAAATCCACACTAAAATCACCATTAAAATCCCAGAAATTTGTCACTTCAAAAATGCCAAAGGAGCTGTGAGTGACCCCAAAAACCCCAAAATTATCCCCAAAAAAATCCCCAAATCTTACAGAGTTCAGGGAGCCAAAAAACCCAAAAAAAACCCCAAAAAACATCCCAAAAATCGCCATTAAAATCCCAAAAATCGCCATTAAAATCCCAAAAATTTGTGACTTCCAAAGTGCCAAACGGGCTGTGAGTGACCCCAAAAACCCCAAATTATCCCTAAAAAATCTCCAAATCCTGCAGAGTTCAGGGAACCAAAAAAACCCCAAAAAAATTGGAAAAAATCCCATTAAAATATCAAAAATCGCCATTAAAATCCCAAAAATGTGTGACTTCAAAAATGCCAAAGGGGCTGTGAGTGACCCCAAAAACCCCAAAAGTCACCCCAAAAAAATCCCCAAATCCTACAGAGTTCAGGGAGCCAAAAAACCCCATGAAAATCAGAAAAAATCCCATTAAAATACTAAAAATCGCCCTTAAAGTCCCAAAAATGTGTGACTTCAAAAGTGCCAAACGGGGCTGTGAGTGACCCCAAAAACCCCCAAATTATCCCCAAAAAATCCCCAAATCCTACAGACCTGAAAAACAAAAAAAACCCCCAAAAAATCCCCTGAAAAATCACCGAAATCCCAAAAATCGTCACTAAAATTGCCATAAAAATCCCAAAAATTTGTCACTTCAAAAGTGCCAAACGGGCTGTGAGTGACCCAAAAACCCCCAAATTATCCCCAAAAAATCCCCAAATCCTACAGAGTTCAGGGAGCCAAAAAACCCCAAAAAAATCCCAGAAATTGCCATTAAAATCCTCAAAATCGCCATAAAAATCCCAAAAATTTGTGACTTCAAAAATGCCAAAGGGGCTGTGAGTGACCCCAAAAACCCTAAAATTATCCCCAAAAAAATCCCCAAATCCTGCAGAGTTCAGGGAACCAAAAAAACCCCCAAAAAGTTGGAAAAAATCCCATTAAAATATCAAAAATCGCCATTAAAATCCCCCAAACTTGTCATTAACGTCCCCATTGATGTCCCCAACGTCTCCAATGTCCCCAACATCCCCAATGTCCTCAAATGTCCCCAATGTCCCAAATGTCTGCAATATCCCCAATGTCCCCAAAAGTCCCAAATGTCCCCAACATCCCCAATGTCCCCAAATGTCCTTAATACCCCCAAATGTCCCCAATATCCCCAAATGTCCCTAATGTCCCTAATGTCCCCATTAATGTCCCCAATATCCCCAAAGTCCCCAAATGTCCCCAAATATCCCCAATACCCCCAAATGTCCCCAAATGTCCGCAATGTCCCCATTAATGTCCTCATTAATGTCCCCAAATGTCCCCAATGTCTCCAATGTCCCCAACATCCCCAGTGTCTCCATCAATGTCCCCAAAGTCCCCAAATGTCCTCAATGTCCCCATTAATGTCCTGTCCCCAGTGCCCCAAAGTCCCCAACTGTCCCCAATATGCCCAACATCCCCAATATCCCCAAATGCCCCAAATGTCCCCAAATGTCCCCAATGTCCCCAAATGTCCCCAATGTCCCCATTAATGTCCCCAGTGCCCCAAAGTCCCCAAATGTCCCCAACACCCCCAATGCCCCCAAATGTCCCCAAATGTCCCCAAAGTCCCTACATGTCCCTAACATCCCCAATGTCCCTAATGTCCCCAACATCCCCAATGTCCCTAATGTCCCCAGTGTCCCCAAATGTCCCCAATGTCCCCAAATGTCCCCACTAATGTCCCCAAATGTCCCCTGGCAGGAAGCCCTGCAGAGCATCGCCACTGACCCTGGGCTCTACCAGATGCTGCCGAGGTTCAGCACCTTCATCTCCGAGGGGGTGAGACCTGAAATCCCCAAAATTCACCCCAAAATCACCCCAAAAATTATCCCTGAAATCCCTAAAAATCACCCCAAAAGTTATCCCTGAAATCCCTAAAATTCACCCCAAAATCACCCCAAAAATTATCCCTGAAATCCCCAAAATTCACCCCAAAAGTTATCCCTGAAATCCCCAAAATTCACCCCAAAATCACCCCAAAAGTTATCCCTGAAATCCCCAAAATTCACCCCAAAATCACCCCAAAAGTTATCCCTGAAATCCCTAAAATTCACCCCAAAATCACCCCAAAAGTTATCCCTGAAATCCCCAAAATTCACCCCAAAATCACCCCAAAAGTTATCCCTGAAACCCCAACATTTCACCCCAAAAGTTATTCCTGAAATCCCCAAAATTCACCCCAAAATCACCCCAAAAGTTATTCCTGAAATCCCAAAAATTCACCCCAAAATCACCTCAAAAGTTATTCCTGAAATCCCCAAAATTCACCCCAAAATCACCCCAAAAGTTATTCCTGAAATCCCCAAAATTCACCCCAAAATCACCCCAAAAGTTATTCCTGAAACCCCAAAATTCACCCCAAAATCAGCCCAAAAGTTATCCCTGAAATCCCAAAATTTCACCCCAAAAGTTATCCCTGAAACCCCAAAATTTCACCCCAAAATCACCCCAAAAGTTATCCCTGAAATCCCCAAAATTCACCCCAAAATCAGCCCAAAAGTTATCCCTGAAATCCCAAAATTTCACCCCAAAATCACCCCAAAAGTTATCCCTGAAATCCCCAAAATTCACCCCAAAATCAGCCCAAAAGTTATCCCTGAAATCCCAAAAATTCACCCCAAAATCACCCCAAAAGTTATCCCTGAAACCCCAAAATTTCACCCCAAAAGTTATCCCTGAAATCCCTAAAATTCACCCCAAAATTTCACCCCAAAAGTTATCCCTGAAACCCCAAAAATTCACCCCAAAATTTCACCCCAAAAATTGTCCCTGAAATCCCCAAAATTCACCCCAAAATCACCCCAAAAGTTATCCCTGAAACCCCAAAAATTCACCCCAAAAGTTATCCCTGAAACCCCAACATTTCACCCCAAAATCACCCCAAAAGTTATCCCTGAAACCCCAACATTTCACCCCAAAATCACCCCAAAAATTGTCCCAAAACTTGTCCCAAAAATCCCAAAACATTATCCCAAAATCTCCCGTTAATTAGCCCAAAAAATCCCACAGAATTAGCCCAAAAATCCACAAAATTATCCCAAAAATCTTGGGAATTATCCCAAAAATCCAGGGGAATTATTATCCCAAAAATCCATGGGAATTAGCCCAAAAATCCCACAGAATTATCCCAAAAATCCATGGGAATTATTATCTCAAAAATCCGTGGGAATAACCCAAAAAATCCAAAAAAATATTCCAAAAATTCCCATGGATTATCCCAAAAATCCACAGAATTATCCCAAAAATCCACGGGAATTATTATCTCAAAAATCCGTGGGAATAACCCAAAAAATTCCCATGAATTATCCCAAAAAATCCCAAAAATTATCCCAAAAATACCCATGGATTATCCCAAAAATCCCCCAAAATCAGACCAAAAATCCACAGAATTATCCCAAAAATCCACGGGAATTATTATCCCAAAAATCCCCCAAAATCAGCCCAAAAATCCATGGGAATTATCCCAAAAATCCATGGGAATTATTATCCCAAAAATCCATGGGAATTATTATCCCAAAAATTCCACAGAATTATCCCAAAAATCCATGGGAATTATCCCAAAAATCCCCCAAAATCGGCCCAAAAATCCACAAAATAATCCCAAAAATCCCATAGAATTATCCCAAAAGTTCTCATTAATTATCCCAAAAGTCCATGGGAATTATTGTCCTAAAAATCCATGGGAATTACCCCAAAAATCCCGCTGAATTACCCCAAAAATTAGTCCAAAAATTTTCCCAAAAATCCACAGAATTACCCCAAAAATTAGTCCAAAAATTATCCCAAAAATCCCACAGAATTACCCCAAAAATTAGCCCGAAAATGCACGGGAATTACTCTATGAATTTTCCCAAAAATCCATGAGAGTTATCCTAAAAATCCTGGGAATTAGCCCAAAAATCCATGGGAATTATCCCAAAAATTCCCATGGGAATTAGCGCGAACATTCCCATGAATTATCCCAAAAATCCCCCAAAATCAGCCCAAAAATCCATGGCAATTATCCCCAAAAATCCATGGCAATTATCCCAAAAATTCCCATGAATTATCCCAAAAATCCACAGAATTATCCCAAAAATCCCACAGAATTATCCCAAAAAAATCCCGGAGGATTTCCCCAACACCCCAAGGTGTCCCCAATGTCCCCACAATGTCCCCACCATGTCCCCAAGGTGTCCCTGCTGTTCCCCAAGGGATGTCCCCAATGTCCCCACAGTGTCCCCACTGTCCCCAAGGTGTCCCCAGTGTTCCCACAGTGTCCCTAATGTCCCCAAGGTGTCCCCAAAGCCCCAAGGGATGTCCCCAAGGTGTCCCCAAGGTGTCCCCAATGTCCCCACAATGTCCCCAAGGTGTCCCTGCTGTCCCCAAGGGATGTCCCCAGTGTCCCCACAATGTCCCCAAGGTGTCCCTGCTGTCCCCAAGGTGTCCCCAAAGCTCCCAGGGATGTCCCCAAAGTGTCCCCACAATGTCCCCAAGGATGTCTCCGCAGTGTCCACAATGTCCTCACGGTGTCCCCAAAGCCCCCAGGGATGTCCCCCCAATGTCCCCGCAGTGCCTCCAATGTCCCCAAGGATGTCCCCAATGTCCCCAAGGATGTCCCCAAGGTGTCCCCAAAGCCCCCAGGGATGTCCCCAAGGTGTCCCTGCAGTGTCCCTACAATGTCCCTGCAGTATCCCCAATGTTCCTGCCGTGTCCCCAATGTCCCCAAGGTGTCCCCAAAGCCCCAAGGTGTCCCCAAGGTGTCCCTGCTGACCCCAAGGTGTCCCCAAAGCCCCAAGGGATGTCCCCAAGGTGTCCCCACTGTCCCCAGGGATGTCCCCACAATGTCCCCAGTGTCCCTGCAGTGTCCCCGCTGTCCCCAGGTGAGGGTCAATGTGGTTCAGAACAACCTGGCGCTGCTGATCTACCTGATGAGGATGGTGAAGGCCTTGATGGACAACCCGACCTTGTACCTGGAGAAATACGTGAGTGACACCTGTGTCACCTGTCTGTCACCTCCCTGTCACCTCATTGTCACCTGTGTCACCTCCCTGGGACACTGTGTCACCTCCCTGGGACACTGTGTCACCTCCTGTCACTCACTGTCCTCACCTGTCCTTGATGGACAACCCGACCTTGTACCTGGAGAAATACGTGAGTGACACTGAATTGCCACCTGTGTCACCTGTGTCACCTGTGTTACCTCATTGTCACCTGTGTCACCTTCCTGAAACCTTGTGGGACCAACTGGGACACGCCTGTCACCTGCTGTCCCCTCCTGTCACTCACTGTCCTCACCTGTCCTTGATGGACAACCCGACCTTGTACCTGGAGAAATATGTGAGTGACACTGAATTGTTACCTGTGTCACCTCCCTGTCACCTCATTGTCACCTGTGTCACCTCCCTGGGACACTGTGTCACCTCCTGTCACTCACTGTGCTCACCTGTCCTTGATGGACAACCCGACCTTGTACCTGGAGAAATACCTGAGTGACACCTGTGTCACCTGTGTCACCTGTCTGTCACCTGTCTGTCACCTCATTGTCACCTCCTGTCACCGTGTGGGACCAACTGGGACACTCCTGTCCCCTGCTGTCACTCAATGTCCTCACCTGTCCTTGATGGACAACCCGACCCTCTACCTGGAGAAATACGTGAGTGACACCTGTGTCACCTGTCTGTCACCTCATTGTCACCTGTGTCACCTGTCTGTCACCTCCTGTCACCTCCCTGGAACCACCCAGGACACTCCTGTCCCCTCCTGTCACTCAATGTTCTCACCTGTCCTTGATGGACAACCCGACCTTGTACCTGGAGAAATACGTGAGTGACACTGAATTGTCACCTCTCTGTCACCTGTGTCACCTCATTGTCACCTCCTGTCACCTCCCTGTCACCTGTGTCACCTCATTGTCACCTCTGTCACCTCCTTGTCACCTGTGTCACCTCATTGTCACCTGTGTCACCTGTGTCACCTCCCTGTCACCTGCCTGTCACACGCTGGATCCTCCTGTGTCACCCCAATGTCCACTCGTGTCTCCACCTGGCTCTGAGGGACAGCTCAAGTGTCCCCAAGTGTCCCCAGGGTGTCCCCACCATGTCCCCAGCTGCACGAGCTGATCCCGGCGGTGATGACGTGTCCCTGTCCTGTCCCCAAGTGTCCCCAAAGTGTCCCCAAGTGTCCCTTTTGTCCCCAGCTGCACGAGCTGATCCCGGCGGTGATGACATGTCCCTGTCCTGTCCCCAAGTGTCCCCAACATGTCCCTTTTGTCCCCAGCTGCACGAGCTGATCCCGGCAGTGATGACGTGATCCTGTCCTGTCCCAAACATGTCCCCAACATGTCACAAACATGTCCCCAAGGTGTCCCCTGTGTCCCCAGCTGCACGAGCTGATCCCGGCGGTGATGACGTGTCCCCAAGTGTCCCCAAGTGTCCCCAAGTATCCCTTGATGTCCCCTTTGTCCCCAGCTGCACGAGCTGATCCCGGCGGTGATGACGTGTCCCAAAGTGTCCCCAAGTGTCCCCAAAGTGTCCCCTCTGTCCCCAGCTGCACAAGCTGATCCCGGCGGTGATGACGTGTCCCTGTCCTGTCCCAAACATGTCCCCAACATGTCACAAACATGTCCCCAAGTGTCCCTTTTGTCCCCAGCTGCACGAGCTGATCCCGGCAGTGATGACATGTCCCTGTCCTGTCCCCAAGTGTCCCCAACATGTCCCCAAGGTGTCCCCTCTGTCCCCAGCTGCACGAGCTGATCCCGGCGGTGATGACGTGTCCCCAGGTGTCCCCAAAGTGTCCCCAAGGTGTCCCTTTTGTCCCCAGCTGCACGAGCTGATCCCGGCGGTGATGACGTGTCCCTGTCCTGTCACAAACATGTCCCCAAGTGTCACAAACATGTCACCAAGTGTCCCCTCTGTCCCCAGCTGCACGAGCTGATCCCGGCGGTGATGACATGTTCCTGTTGTGTCCCCAAGTGTCACAAACATGTCCCCAAAGTGTCCCCTGTGTCCCCAGCTGCACGAGCTGATCCCGGCGGTGATGACGTGTCCGCAAGTGTCCCCAAGTGTCCCCAACATGTCACAAACATGTCCCCAAGGTGTCCCCTCTGTCCCCTTTGTCCCCAGCTGCACGAGCTGATCCCGGCAGTGATGACGTGTCCCTGTCCTGTCCCCAAGTGTCACAAACATGTCCCCAACATGTCCCCAACCTGTCCCTTTTGTCCCCAGCTGCACGAGCTGATCCCGGCGGTGATGACGTGCATCGTCAGCCGCCAGCTGTGCCTTCGGCCAGATGTTGACAACCACTGGGCTCTGCGGGACTTTGCCGCCCGGCTGGTGGCTCAGGTGTGCAAGAACTTCAGCACCACCACCAACAACATCCAGTCCAGGATCACCAAAACCTTCACCAAGGTCACTTTGGGGTGAAAAATGGGGAATTTGGTAAAAAATTGTAATTTGGGGTCAGAAATTGGGGATTTGGGGTCAGAAATGTGGGGTTGGGATGGACTGAGGTGTGCAAGAACTTCAGCACCACCACCAACAACATCCAGTCCAGGATCACCAAAACCTTCACCAAGGTGGGTTTGGGGTCAAAAACAGGGATTTTGGGTAAAAAATTGGGATTTTGGGGTGAAAAATTGGGGATTTGGGGTGAAAATTGGGGATTTGGGGTGAAAATTGGGGATTTGGGGACAGAAATTGGGGTTGGGATGGACTGAGGTGTGTGAGAACTTCAGCACCACCACCAACAACATCCAGTCCAGGATCACCAAAACCTTCACCAAGGTCAGTTTGGGGTGAAAAACGGGGATTTGGGGTGAAAAATGGGGATTTTGGGGTGAAAAACGGGGATTTGGGGTGAAAATTGGGGATTTGGAGTGAAAAATTGGGGATTTGGAGTGAAAAATTGGGGATTTGGGGTCAGAAATTGGGATTTGGGGTCAGAAATGGAGATTTGGGGTCAGAAATTCAGAATTTGGGGTCAGAAATTCAGGATTTGGGGTCAGAAATTCAGAATTTGGGGTCAGAAATTCATATTTTGGAGTCAGAAATTCAGAATTTGGGGTCAGAAATGTGGGATTTAGGGTCAGAAATTCAGAATTTGGGGTCAGAATTTGGGATTTGGGGTCAGAATTTGGGATTTTTGGTTCCCCCAGAGCTGGGTGGATGACAAAACCCCCTGGACGACTCGCTATGGATCCATCGCTGGGCTGGCCGAGCTGGGACACGACGTGAGTGACACCCAGTGTCACCTCTGGGGCACATCTGTGTGGCACCTGGGGGACACCTCTGTCACCTCCCCGCTGTCCTGAATGTCCCCAATCCCCTCAATGTCCCCAAGTGTCCCCCAAAGCCCCCAATGTCCCCATTAATCCCTCAAGGTCCCCAGTGTCCCCAAAATCCTGAAATGTCCCACATCTTCCCAATGTCCCCAATGTCCCCAACGTCCCCAATGTCCCAAATTCTCCCCAATGTCCCCAATGTCCCCAACACCCCAAATCCCCAGTGTCCCCAATGTCCCCATTAATGTCCCCAATGTCCCTGATGTCCCCATTAATGTCCCCAATGTCGCCATTAGTGTCCCCTGATGTCCCCATTAGTGTCCCCAATGTCCCCATCAATGTCCCCAATGTCCCCAATCCCCTCAATCCGCAACATCCCCAATGTCCCTGATGTCCCCATTAATGTCCCCAATGTCCCTATTAATATCCCCAATGTCCCAAATCTCCCCAACATCCCCAATATCCCCAATCTCCCCAGTGTCCCCAGTGTCCCCATTAATGTCCCCAATGTCCCCATTAATGTCCCCAATGTCCCCAGGTGATCAAGACCCTCATCCTGCCGCGGCTGCCGGCCGAAGGTGAACGTGTGAGGAACATTCTGGAAGGACCTGTGGTCAGCAACATTGACCGGATCGGCGCTGACCACGTGCAGACCCTGCTGCTGGTGAGCCTGGGGACACCTTGGGGACATTGGGGACACCTTGGGGACATTGGGGACACCTTGGGGACATTGGGTTGGTCAGCAACATTGACCGGATCGGCGCTGACCACGTGCAGACCCTGCTGCTGGTGAGCCTGGGGACATTGGGGACATTGGGGACACCCTGGGGACACCTTGGGGACATTGGGGACACCCTGGGGACACCTTGGGGACACCTTGGGGACATTGGGGACACCCTGGGGACACCTTGGGGACACCTTGGGGACGTTGGGGACACCTTGGGGACACCCTGGGGACACCTTGGGGACACCTTGGGGACATTGGGGACACCCTGGGGACACCTTGGGGACACCCTGGGGACATTGGGGACACACAGGAACAAGTTGTGTGCGATCCCTCCCATATCCCCAGTGTCCCCAGTGATGTCCCCGATGTCCCCAATGATATCTCAATGATATCCCAATGTCACTCTGATGTCCCCAATGTCCCCAATGATGTCCCCAGTGATGTCCTTGATGTCCTCGTGTCTGTATGATGTCCCCAGCGTCACTCTGATGTCCCCAATGATGTCCCCAGTGTCCCCAATGATATCTCAGTGATATCCCAGTGTCACTCTGGTGTCCCCAACGATGTCCCTAATGTCCCCAATGATATCTCAATGATATCCCAATGTCACTCTGATGTCCCCAATGTCCCCACAGAAGCACTGTGCCCCCGTGCTGGGTTATCCCAGTGTCACTCTGATGTCCCCAATGATGTCCCCAGTGATGTCCCCACTGTCCCCACAGAAGCACTGTGCCCCCGTGCTGGCCAAGGCTCGCCCTCCCCCCGACAGCCCCGAGTCCCTTTGGTGTCCCCAGTGATGTCCCCAATGTCCCCAATGTGCCCAATGTCTCCAATGATATCTCAATGATATCCCCATGATGTCACCATGTCCCCAATGTCACTCAGATGTCCCCACTGTCCCCAATGATGTCCCCAATGTCCCCAATGTCCCCACAGAAGCACTGTGCCCCTGTCCTGGCCAAGGCTCGCCCTCCCCCCGACAGCCCCGAGTCCCTTTGGTGTCCCCATGATGTCCCCAATGTCCCCAGTGATATCTCAGTGATATCCCCATGATGTCCCCATGTCCCCAATGTCACTCTGATGTCCCCAATGTCCCCACAGAAGCACTGTGCCCCCGTGCTGGCCAAGGCTCGCCCTCCCCCCGACAGCCCCGAGTCCCTTTGGTGTCCCCAATGATGTCCCCAATGATGTCCCCAATGTCCCCAGTGATATCCCAGTGTCACTCTGATGTCCCCAATGATGTCCCCAATGTCACTCTGATGTCCCCACTGTCCCCACAGAAGCACTGTGCCCCTGTCCTGGCCAAGGCTCGCCCTCCCCCCGACAGCCCCGAGTCCTACCGAGGGGACTTTGGCTACCTTGGTGGCCTTTTGTGTTCCCACGTGGTCAAGGCCAGAGCCCAGGCGGCCCTGCAGGCCCAGCAGGTCAACAGGACAACGCTGACCATCACCCAGGTGACACTGGGGACATGGGGACATTGGGGACATTGGCGGGGTTGGGGACTTTGGGGACATTGAGGGGATTGGGGGAAATGGGGGCAATGGGGGATTGGGGACACTGGGGACATTGGGGACACAGGCGGCCCTGCAGGCCCAGCAGGTCAACAGGACCATGCTGACCATCACCCAGGTGACACTGGGGACAATGGGGACAGCGGGGACATTGAGGGGGTTGGGGACATTGAGGGGATTGGGGACATTGGGGGGATTGGGATATTGGGGGCAATGGGGGTTGGGGACACTGGGGACACAGGTGGCCCTGCAGGCCCAGCAGGTCAACAGGACCACGCTGACCATCACCCAGGTGACACTGGGGACAATGGGGACAGCGGGGGGGGTTAGGGACATTGGGGACATTGAGGGGGTTGGGGACATTGGGGACAATGGGGGCTTGGGGACATTGGGGACACAGGCGGCCCTGCAGGCCCAGCAGGTCAACCGGACAACGCTGACCATCACCCAGGTGACACTGGGGACATTGGGGACATGGGGGGGTTGGGGACATTGGGGACACTGGGGGCACAGGCGGCCCTGCAGGCCCAGCAGGTCAACCGGACCACGCTGACCATCACCCAGGTGACACTGGGGACATTGAGGGGATTGGGGACAATGGGGACTTGGGGACACTGGGGACATTGAGGGGATTGGGGGAAATGGGGGCAATGGCGGATTGGGGACATTGGGGACACTGGGGACACAGGCGGCCCAGCAGGTCAACAGGACAACGCTGACCATCACCAGGTGACACTGGGGACATGGGGATGTTGGGGACATTAATGGCATTAGGGATATTGGGGATATTGGGGGGATTTGGGGACATTGGGGGACATTGGGGACATTGAGGGGGGATTGAAGGAATTGGGGACATTGGGGACATCTGCAATGTCACCACAGCCACACCCGACGCTGACCCAATGTCCCTGATGTCCCCAACATCCCCCATCCCCCCAATGTCCTTAACTGTCCCCAATGTCCCCAACATCCCCCCAATGTCCCCAATGTCCCCAACATCCCCCATCCCCCCAATGTCCCTAATGTCCCTAACTGTCCCTAACTGTCCCCATGTCCCCAATGTCCCTGATGTCCCCAATCCCCCCAACCCCCCCAATGTCCCCTAACTGTCCCCATGTCCCCCAGCCCCGCCCCACGCTGACGCTGTCGCAAGCCCCGCCCACTCCGGGGGTCCAGCCCCGCCCCCCCAGCATCATCAAGGTCCCCAGCGCCATCGCCCTGCCTGTCCCCGTCCCTGTCCCCGTCACTGTCCCCACGCTGGCCTCGGGCCGCCCGGGGACACCGACGCAGCCGTCACCGCCGCCCGCCAAGTTCATCGTCATGTCCTCCTCGGCCAGCAGCGCCAGCCAGCAGGTACGGGACAGCGGGGACAGTGGGGACAGCTGGGGACATCTGGGGACATGGGGGACAGTGGGGACAGTGGGGACAGTGGGGACAGTGGGGACAGTGAGGACAGTGGGGACAGTGGGGACAGTGGGGACATCACTGCGGACATTGGGGACAATGGGGACAGTGGGGACATCTGGGGGGGTTGAGGATATTGGGGACAGTGGGGACAGCAGGGGGGTTGAGGGTATTGGGGGCATCTGGGGACATTGGGGAGAGTGGGGACATGGGGACATCTGGGGGGTTTGAGGATATTGGGGACATTGGGGATATTGGGGACATCTGGGGACATTGGGGACAGCAGGGACATCTGGGGGGTTGGGATATTGGGGACAATGGGGGGTTGGGGACATTGGGGACAATGGGGACATTGAGGGGATTTGGGATATTGGGGACAATGGGGGGGGTTGGGGACATTGGGGACGTTGGGGACATCATTGGGGACATTGGGGACATTGGGGATATTTTGGGCATTGGGGACATTAGGGACATTGGCTGGATTTGGGGACATCGAGGGATTGGGGACATTGGGGACACCGGGGATGTTTGGGGGTTGGGGATATTTTGGGATTTTGGGGACATTTGGGGACATCGGTGGGATTTGGGACGTTGGGGACATTGGGGGATATTGGGGACATTTGGGGACAGTGGGGACATTGGGGATGTTTGGGACATTGGGGACATTGATGGGGATATTTGGGGACATCTCTGGGGGATTGGGGACTTTGGGGACATCACTGGGGACATTGGGGGTCACGGAGGACATGGCGGGAGGGACAAGGAGGTGACAACAAGAGCACAGTGAGGTGACAACGAAGGAGCAATGAGGGGACAATAGAAGGACACCGAGGTGACACCGCGGTGACCCAACTGTCCCCTTCTGTCCCCTCAGGTGATCACCCTGAGCACCTCCCCCGCGCCCACCGCCACCTCCCCTGTCACCACCACTGTCCCCAGTGTCCCCAGCGTGCAGCCGCTGGTCAAGCTGGTGTCAGCCCCCGCTGTCCCCAGTGCCACCAGCGCCACCAGCGCCACCAGCGCCGTGCAGAAGTACATCGTGGTGTCACTGCCGCCCGCCGGGGACACCAAGGCAGGTGGCACTGCCACCGCCACCGCCCCCGGCGCCACCCCGCCCGGCCAGCCCGCCCAGATGTCCCCAAGTGCCACCGCCGGGGCGTCACCCGCCGCCAAGGGGGAGCCTGGGGACAGCCCGCAGGGTGGCACTGGTGGCACCGGTGGCACCTTCGGGAAGGCGAACGGCGGGGGACAGGAGAGCCAGGGGGGGCAGTGACAGCGGGGTGACACCAGAGTGTCCCCAAAGTGTCACCTCTGGGGAGACAGGAGAGCCAGGGGGGGCAGTGACAGCAGAATGTCCCCAAAATGTCACCTCTGGGGGGACAGGAGAGCCGGGGGGGACAGTGACAGCAGAATGTCCCCAAAGTGTCACCTCTGGGGGGACAGGAGAGCCAGGGGGGGCAGTGACAGCAGGGTGACACCAGAATGTCCCCAAAGTGTCACCAGTGTCACCTTTGGGGGGACAGGAGAGCCAGGGGGGGCAGTGACACTGAATTGTCACCTGAGTGTCCCCAAAGTGTTCCTGGAGCTCTCTGAGGGGACAGGGAGTGACCTGGGGGTCCCCAAAGTGTCCCCAAAGTGTCCCTGGAGCCCTCAGGGGGGGACAAGGGGGGTTTGGATGTCCCCAAAGTGTCCCCAAAGTGTCCCCAAAGTGTCCCCTGAGCCCTCCTGGATGTTTATAGGAACTCAATAAACTCCCAGTTCGTCCCAGTTTGTCCCAGTTTGGTGTCACCGGTGGGGACAATGGGGGGGGGGGAGTGCCCAGTCCATCCCAGTCCCTCCCAGTTCCATCCCAGTTCCATCCCAGTCCCTCCCAGTTCCATCCCAGTTCCATCCCAGTCCATCCCAGTTCAATCCCAGTCACCCCAGCAGAGCAGCCAATGGGAAGGGGGGCGGTGGCAGTGACGTCATGGGGAGGGGACAGTGCCACCCCCGATGTCCCCACGGTGTCCCCACGGTCATTCCCCTCCCAGTGCCTCCCAGTTCCCCCCAAATCCCCTCCCAGTCCCTCCCAGTTCCCCCAGAACGAGGCGGCAAAGGGGGACGTTGGGGACATTTGGGATCTGGGGACATTGGGGACATTTGGGGACACTGGGGACATCAAAATCCACAGGGAAGCTCCAGGTGCCACCCCTCCCCCACCCGGCTGTCCTCAGGAACCCAAAATTCCCAAAAAAATCCCCAAATGAGGAGGCGGAGCTTAACCGGGGGGTGGTTTATTGGGGGGGAGGGGACATTGGGGGACATTGGGGACACTGTGGGACATTGGGGGACATTGGGGGGTCAGTGGGGTCAGCGAGAGATCCCAGAGGTCCCCAGGAGGTCACAGATGTCCCCAGCATGTCCCCAAGTTCCCCAGCATGTCCCCAGCATGTCCCCAGGATGTTCCCAAGCTCCCCAGGATGTCCTCAAGTTTCCCAGCATGTCCCTAAGATGTCCCCATCATGTCCCCAAGCTCCCCGGATGTCCCCAAGCTCCCCAGCATGTCCCCAGGCTGTCCCCAGCATGTCCCCAAGCTCCCAGCATGTCCCCAGATGTCCCCAGCATGTCCCCAGGTGTCCCTCAGGAGCAGCAGTACAGCTCCACGTCGTTGAGCCCGGTGTCGTCCCCTCCCCGCTGTGTCCCCAGCATGTCCCCAAGCTGTCCCCAAGCTGTCCCCAAGCTCCCAGCATGTCCCCAAGCCCCTAGGATGTCCCCAGGCTGTCCCCAAGCTGTCCCCAAGCTGTCCCCAGATGCCCTCAGGGGCAGCAGTACAGCTCCACGTCGTTGAGCCCGGTGTCGTCCCCTCCGCGCTGCGGTGGCTCCAGCCGCGTCCGCAGCCCGCAGACGGCGGCGCCCGGCGGGCACGGCAAGCTCCAGTTGCCCCAGGAGCCCTGGGGGCCACCTCGGCCCTCCAGCACCGAGCCGTCCGAGCAGATGGCGGCCATGGCGTTGGCGGCCGTGTCGTCCCACAGCCCCCGCGGCGACTCCACGCGCAGCCGGAAGGCCACCAGCCGCTGCCCGGGGCGACACGACTCCGGCCGGCTCCAGGCGCCGCGGCTGAGGGGACAGAGGGGGACAGCAGGTCAGGGGGACAGCGGGAACCCGCCTGAGGTACCTGCTGGGGCTTGGGGTGGCCGTGGAAGGGTCAAGGTGGTCATGGTTGGGTCGTGGTGTCCTTGAAAGGATTTTGGTGGCCATGGAGGAGTCAAGGTGGCCATGGTTGGGTCGTGGTGGCCATAGAAGGGTTTTGGTGGTCATGGAAGAGTTGTCATGGCCATGGTTGGGTCAAGGTGGCCATGGTTGGGTCAAGGTGGCCATGGAGGAGTCATGGTGGCCATGGAGCAATCAAGGTGGTCATGGTTGGGTTTTGGTGGCCGTGGTTGGGTCAAGGTGGTCATGATTGGGTCAAGGTGGCCATAGAGAGGTCATGGTGGCCATGGTTGGGTCAAGGTGGCCATGGTTGGGTCAAGGTGGCCATGGTTGAGTTTTGGTGGCCTTGGTTGGGTGATGGTGATCATGGAAGAGTTGTCATGGCCGTGATTGGGTCAAGGTGGCCATAGAGAGGTCATGGTGGCCATGGTTGGGTCAAGGTGGCCTTGGTTGGGTTGTGGTGGCCTTGGAAGGGTTTTGGTGGCCATGGAAGTCATGGTGACCAAGATTGGGTTTTGGTGGCCACGGAAGAATCCTGGTGGCCAGGGTTGGGTCAAGGTGGCCATGGTTGGGTCATGGTGGCCACATTAGGCTCACGGTGGCCACAGTTGAGTTCCGGTGGCCATATTTAGCTCACAGTGGCCACAGTTCAGTTTTGATGGCCACATTGGGCTCACGGTGGCCACACTGGGCTCACGGTGGCCACAGTTCAGATTTGGTGGCCACATTAGGCTAATGGTGGCCACAGTTCAGATTTAATGGCCACATTAGGCTCACGGTGGCCACAGTTCAGATTTGGTGGCCACACTGGGCTCACGGTGGCCACAGTTCAGATTTGGTGGCCACACTGGGCTCACGGTGGCCGTGTCCCCCCCGCTGTCCCCGCGGTCACTCACGGTCCCTCGCTGGATGTCACCGTGCCGGATTTGTCACAGAGCAGCCTGACGCCGTTCAGCCCGGTGTCGTCACCGAAGAACCCCTTGTGGGGCTCCACCTGTGTGTCCCCAAATGTCACCCTGAATGTCACCTGTGTGTCCCCAAATGTCACCCTGAATGTCACCTGTGTGTCCCCAAATGTCACCTGTGTGTCCCCAAATGTCACCCTGAATGTCACCTGTGTGTCCCCAAATGTCACCTGTGTGTCCCCAAATGTCACCTGTGTGTCCCCAAATGTCACCTCTGTGTCCCCAAATGTCACCCTGAATGTCACCTGTGTGTCCCCAAATGTCACCTCTGTGTCCCCAAATGTCACCCTGAATGTCACCTGTGTGTCCCCAAATGTCACCTCTGTGTCCCCAAATGTCACCCCAAATCTGTCATCCCAAAATTTGTCACCTCTGTGTCCCCAAATGTCACCTGTGTGTCCCCAAATGTCACCCTGAATGTCACCTCTGCATCCCCAAATGTCACCCCAAATCTGTCACCCCAAAATCTGTCACCTGCGTGTCCCCAAATTCCTCTGTCACCTCCCTGGTGTCGTCACCGAAGAACCCCTTGTGGGGCTCCACCTGGAAACCCCAAATGTCACCCAGAATGTCACCTGTGTGTCCCCAGATGTCACCCCAAATCTGTCATCCCAAAATCTGTCACCTCTGTGTCCCCAAATGTCACCTGTGTGTCCTCAGATGTCACCTGTGTGTCCCCAAAATGTCACCTCTGTGTCCCCAAATGTCACCCTGTGTCCCCAAATGTCACCTCTGTGTCCCCAAAATGTCACCCCAAATTCCTCTGTCACCCTCCCTGTCCCCAAAATCTGTCACCTCCCGGTTCCCAGCCAATGTCCCCAAGTCCCTGTCACCCTTGTCACCCCCGAACCTGTCACCCCCCGAGATCTGTCACCCTCCCTGTGCCACCCAAACCTGTCACCTCGGTGTCCCCAAAATGTCACCCCAAACCTGTCACCTCGGTGTCCCCAAAATGTCACCCCAAACCTGTCACCCCAAACCTGTCACCCCAAATCTGTCACCTCGGTGTCCCCAAAATGTCGCCCCAAATCTGTCACCCCAAACCTGTCACCTCGGTGTCCCCCTGCTTTGTCCCCTCCTTGTCTGATGTCCCCTCGATGTCCCCAGTGTCCCCCCCTGTGTCACCCCCAACCCCCCTGTCCCCATGATGTCCCCAATGTCCCCTGTGTCCACCCTTTGTTTCCTCCATGTCTCCCCCAATGTACCCAAATCCCCAATGTCCCAAGTGTCCCCAAATGTCCCCAAAATCCCCTGTGTCCCCCAATGTCCCCAATCCCCAGAGTGTACAAAATACCCCAGTGTTCCCAGTGTCCCCAATGTCCCCAATTTCCCCAATACCCCCAATGTCCCCAGTGTCCCCAATTCCCACAATGTCCCCAAAATCCCTGATATCCCCCATGTCCCCAATGTCCTTGATGTCCCCAATGTCCCCAACATCCCCAATGTCCCCAATTCCCCAATGTCCCCAATATCCCCAATGTCCCCAATGTCCCCAGTGTCCCCAAAATCCCTGATGTCCCCAATGTCCCCCAATGTCCCTGATGTCCCCAAATGTCTCCCCCCCCAATCCCCCAGTGTCCTCAATGTTCAACGTCCCCAATGTCCTCAATCCTCCCACTGTCCCCCAATGTCCCAAATGTCCCCAGTGTCCCCAATGTCCCCAACACCCCCAATCCCCCAGTGTCCCCAGTGTCTCAATCTCCCAATGTCCCCAAAGTCCCCCCAATGTCCCCAAACCCCCAACACCCCCAATGTCCCCAATCCCTCAATATCCCCAAAATCCCCAGTGTCCCCAATGTCCCCAATGACCTCCTCACCCCAAATGTCCCAAATGTCCCCCAATGTCCCCAGTGTCCCCAATGTCCCCCACTGTCCCCAAATGTCCCCAGTGTCACCTTCAGCTGGAATCCGCTGGCGAAGTCCCTCCCGGGGCAGAACTCGGGGTGACCCCAGTGTCCCCACTGTCCCCAATCCTCCAACATCCCCAGTGTCCCCAATGTCCCAAATCCCCCCAGTGTCCCCAATCCCCCCAATGTCCCCCAATGTCCCCAACACCCCCAGTGTCCCCAATGTCCCCAAACCCCCCAACGTCCCCAATATCCTCAATGTCCCAAATCCCCCCAATGTCCCCAATGTCCCCAGTGTCACCTTCAGCTGGAAGCCGCTGGCAAAGGCTCTCTCGGGGCAGAACTCGGGGTCACCCCAGTGTCCCCAAATGTCCCCAAATCCCCCCAACACCCCCACTGTCCCCAACGTCCCCAATGTCCCCAATGTCCCCAATGTCCCCACTGTCCCCACTGTCCCCACTGTCCCCAGTGTCACCTTCAGCTGGAATCCACTGGCGAAGTCCCTCCCGGGGCAGAACTCGGGGTCACCCCAGTGTCCCCAATGTCCCCAAAATCCCCAATATCCCCAATCCCCCCAATGTCCCCAATGTCCCCAAATGTCCCCAGTGTCACCTTCAGCTGGAATCCGCTGGCGAAGTCCCTCCCGGGGCAGAACTCGGGGTCACCCCAGTGTCCCCACTGTCCCCAATCCCCCGATGTCCCCAATCCCCCCAAACCCCCCAATGTCCCCAATATCCCCAATATCCCCCAGTGTCCCCAATCCCCCCAATGTCCCCAATGTCACCTTCAGCTGGAAGCCGCTGGCGAAGGCTCTCTCGGGGCAGAACTCGGGGTCACCCCAGTGTCCCCACTGTCCCCAATGTCCCCAATGTCCCCAGTGTCCCCAGTGTCACCTTCAGCTGGAATCCGCTGGCGAAGTCCCTCCCGGGGCAGAACTCGGGGTCACCCCAGTGTCCCCACTCTCCCCCGTTCTCCACCGCCAGGGTGGCACTGCGGGTGTTGCTGTCCCAGCCCAGCGCCACCGGGGCCACCAGCAGGGCCACCAAGGCCACCAGGGCCAGCAGGGCCAGCGAGGGGGGAGGTGACAGCGGCATGGCTGAGGTGACACTGGGGACAGCGGCAGTTATAGCCGCGTGAGGGGACAGTGACACCGCGGGCACTGGGGGCACTGGGAGGGACTGGGAGGGGATTTGGGGGAACTGGGATGGACTGGGATGAACTGGGAGGAGACTGAGGGGAATTTGGGGCAAACTGGGAGTGACTGGGGGGAACTGGGAGGGACTGGGAGGAACTGGGAGGGACTGGGGGGCACTGGGAGAACTGGGAGGGACTGGGAGAGACTGGGAAAGGATTGGGGGGAACTGGGGATGAACTGGGATGAACTGGGGGGAACTGGGAGGGACTGGGAGGGACTGGGAGGAAGCTGAGGGGACTGGGAGAGGATTGGGGGGACTGGGATGGACTGGGGGGAACTGGGAGGGAACTGGGAGGGGAATGGGGGGGAACTGGGATGAACTGGGAGAGACTGGAAAGGCACTGGGGAGCAATGGGAGAGAATTTGGGAGTTACTGGGATGGACTGGGAGGGACTGGGAGGGACTGGAATCATACTGGGATGAACTGGGAGGAACTGGGATAGAACTGGAATCATACTGGGATTGTACTGGGATGATACTGGGATGGACTGGGATTGAATTGGGATTGAACTGGGATGAACTGGGACGATACTGGGATGGAACTGGGATGAACTGGAATCATACTGGGATGGAACTGGGAGGCACTGGGAGGGTGGGGTGACCCCGGGGTGGGGGATGGGCGCTGCTGCCCCTCCCCCCGGACTTTGGACTAATTAATGATTAACCGGGTGGGGGAGGGGAGGGAAGGGGGGGAGGGGCGGGCATGGGCTGCCCCTCCCCCACCCCGGGGGTCACTGGGATGGACTGGGAGATACTGGGAGGCACTGGGATGGACTGGGATGGACTGGGAATGGGAGCTGGGATGGACTGGGAGGCACTGGGAGGGACTGGGATGGACTGGGATGGACTGGGATGGACTGGGATGGACTGGGATGGACTGGGAGTTACTGGGAGTTACTGAGATGGAACTGGGAGGGAACTGGGATGGACTGGGATGGACTGGGAGGCACTGGGAGGGACTGGGATGGACTGGGATGGACTGGGATGGACTGGGAGTTACTGGGAGTTACTGAGATGGAACTGGGAGGGAACTGGGATGGACTGGGAGGGACTGGGAGGGAACTGGGAGTTACTGGCAGTCACTGGGATGGACAGGGGGCGGGGCAATAGCCGTTGATTGACAGCTCAGGCCACGCCCCCTCCCATTAGCAAAACACTGCGCGCCACACTGCCGTAAAGCGCGGCGCTGTCGTGCCAGCGCGCCGCCATGTTGGGAGGCAGCCTGCGCCACTCTGCCGTAAAGCGCGCCGCCATAGCGATAAACAGCGAGCGCCGCGCTGTCGTAAAGCGGCGGCGGCAGCCAATGAGGGCGGAGGGGCGGAGTCACGTGGCCGGAAGGGAAGTGAGGTCACGTGGGACGAAGGGAAGCCGCAGCGTCGCTATGGTGAGAACTGGGAGAGACTGGGAGAGACTGGGATGGACTGGGAGAGACTGGGATGGACTGGGAATGGGAATTGGGGGAACTGGGAGGGACTGGGATGGACTGGGAGAGACTGGGAGGGACTGGGAATGGGAATTGGGGGAACTGGGAGGGACTGGGATGGACTGGGGTGGACTGGGAGGAACTGGGATGGACTGGGATTGGGAACTGGGGGAACTGGGAGAGACTGGAATGGACTGGGATGGACTGGGATTGGGAACTGGGGGGACTGGGATGGACTGGGATTGAACTGGGATTGACTGGAATGGACTGGGAGGGACTGGGATGGACTGGGAATGGGAACTGAGGGACTGGGAGGGACTGGTTTATACTGGGATGGAACTGGGAGGGAACTGGGATTGAACTGGTTTATACTGGGATTGAACTGGGAGGGACTGGGAGGAGCTCTGGGCTTCACTGGGAGTTACTGGGATGCTCCTGGTCCGTACTGGTTTATACTGGTTTCTACTGGTTGGTTTATACTGGTTTTGTCTGGTTTTTACTGCTCTATACTGGTCTGTACTGGTTTATACTGGTTTGTACTGGTTCATACTGGTTTATACTAGTTACTTTATACTGGTTTTTTGTGGTTTTTACTGGTCCATAGTGGTCTTTACTGGTCCAAACTGGTCTTTACTGGTCCATACTGGTCCAAACTGGTCCATACTGGTCTGTACTGGTTCTTACTGGTCCGTACTGGTTTACACTAGTTAGTTTAAACTGGTTTTTACTGGTTTTTTCCCGTTTTTTCCTGCTTTATACTGGTTTTTACTGCTCTATACTGGTCCAAACCGGTTTATACTGGTCTGTACTGGTCTGTACTGGTCTGTACTGGTTTGTACTGGTTCCAACTGGTTCCAACTGGTTATACTAGTTACTTTATACTGGGTTTTGGTGGGTTTTTGTGGTTTTTACTGGTCCATACTCGTCCAAACTGGTCCAAACCGGTCTGTACTGGTCCATACTGGTCCAAACCGGTCCATACTGGTTTATACTGGTCCAAACTGGTCCATACTGGTTTGTACTAGTTAATTTTAACTGGTTTTTTCCTGGTTTTTCCTCCTTTATACTGGTTTTTACTGGTCCACACTGGTCCAAACCAGTCCATACTGGTCCATACTGGTTTATACTGGTCTGTACTCGTTTGTACTGGTTGATACTGGTTTATACTGGTTAGTTTAAACTGGTTTTTTTCTGCTTTTTCCTGCTCTATACTGGTTTGTACTGGTCCAAACCGGTCCAAACTGGTTTATACTGGTCCGTACTGGTTTATACTGGTCCAAACTGGTCCGTACTGGTTTCAGACGTCGGCGCTGACTCAGGGCCTGGAGCGAGTTCCAGCCCAGGCTGGATATCTCATCATCAGCGACGGAGCTGTGCTGGCGGTGAGGAGAGAGAAAATCAGGGAATTTGGGGAAAAAATGGAAAATTTGGGGGAAAAAATGGAAATTTGGGGGAAAAAAATAAATTTAAAAAATTGGGAGAAATAAAAAAATAATTGGGGAGGAAAATAAAAAAAATTGGGGATGGAAAAGCCAAATTTGGGGGGAAAAATAAATTTAAAAAAATCGAAATTTGGGGGAAAATAAATTTAAAAAATTGGGAGAAAAATAAAAAAAATTGGGAGAAAAATTGAAAAAAATTGGGGATGGAAAAGCCAAATTTGGGAAAAATGGAAATTTGGGGGAAAATAAATTAAAAAATTGGGAGAGATAAAAAAATGGGGAGAAAAATTGAAAAAATTTGGGGATGGAAACGAAAAAGATTTGGGGGAAAAATAAGAATTTGGGAAAAAATTAATTTTTAAAAAATTGGGGAGAAAAATAAAAAAAAATTGGGGATGGAAAAGCCAAATTTGGGGGAAAAAATGGAAATTTGGGGGAAAAATAAATTTTAAAAAATCGAAATTTGGGGGGAAAATAAATTTTAAAAATTGGGAGAAATAAAAAAATAATTGGGGAGGAAAATAAAAAAAATTGGGGATGGAAAAGCCAAATTTGGGGGGAAAAATAAATTTAAAAAATCGAAATTTGGGGGAAAAATAAATTTAAAAAATTGGGGAGAGAAAGGAGAAAAATTGGGGAGAAAAATAAAAAGATTGGGTAGGAGAAGCCAAAAAATGGGGAGACAAATTGAAAAAAATTGGGAGAAAAATAAAAAAAACAATTGGGGAGAAAATTAAAAAAAAAAAGAAATTGGAGAGAAAAAAAAGAAATATTGGGTAGAAAACCCCCAAAAATTGGAGAGAAAAAGCCTAAAAATATTGGGAGAAAAACAAAAAAAAAATTGGGGAGGAAAAGCTGAAAAATGGGGAGAAAAGTTGAAAAAAAATTGGGGAGAAAAAGAAAAGAAAATTGTGGCGAAAAACAAAAAAAAATTGGGGAGAAAACAAAAAAAAATTGGGAATGGAAAACCCAAATTTGGGGGGAAAAATCGAAATTTGGGGGAAAAAAAATGGAAATCTGGGGGGAAAAATAAATTAAAAAAATTGGGGAGGGAGAGGAAAAAAATTGGGAGAAAAAGAAAAAAAAAATTGGGGAGAAAAAGCCAAAGAAGGGGAGAATTTTAAAAGTATGGGGAAAATTATTTTTTAAATTTTAAAAAAATTGGAATATTTTGGAGTTTTTTAAATTGAGAGAAAAATTAAAAGAATGGAAAACACAAATTTGGGGTAATAAATTTGGGGAGAAAAAGAAATAAAAAAAACTGGGGAGGGAGAAGGAAAAAATGGAGAGACAAATAAAAAAAAATTGGGGATGGAAAAGCCAAAAAATGGGGAGAAAAATAAAAAAAAATTGGGGAGAAAAATTTTTTTTAAAATTGGGAGAAAAATAAAACCCCAAATCCCCCAAATTTTGGGGTTTTTTTGGGGTGTCTGAAGTAAATTTGGGGTGTTTTTTAGGAATTCCCAGGTGGTTTTGGATGCACTTAAATACGATTTTTTGGGGATTTTTAAATGGGATTTTTTTCCTTCGGGTTTCCCAACTTTTTCAGGACGTTCAAACCCCAAATCCCCCAAAATTTTGTGATTTTTTTTGGGTGTCTCAAGTAATTTTTTGGGTGTTATTTAGGAATTCCCAGGCGGTTTTGGGTACTTTAAATGAGATTTTTTTGGGGTTTTTTAAATGGGATTTTTTCCTTCGAGTTTCCCAATTTTTTCGGGATGTTCAAACCCCAAATCCCCCAAAATTTTGGGATCCTAAAAACCCCAAAAATTCTCCTTTTCCAGTCCTCGGGGGACCTGGAGAACGACGAGCACACGGCGAACGTCCTGCAGGGCTTGGTGGCCACAGCTCTGGGGCTCCGCTTGCCCCGTGGCCACGAACCTCCTTTCCGTCGCCTCTCGGGTGAGGAAAAACCCCAAAATTGTCCGAAATGACCCCAAAATTGTCCCGAAATGTCCCCAAAGTGTCACCGCGGGGGGAGAAGTTGCGCTAAAGCGTCGCCAGGTGGCGCTAGAGAGTCACAAAGTGGCGCCAAAGTGGCCCCAAAACGACCTGAAATGACCCCAAAGTTGTCCCTAAATGGCCCTAAAAATGTCCTCGAAGTGTCCCCAAGGGTCACCAAAGTGTCCCCAAGGGTCCTCGAAGTGTCACCAGGGTCAAAAAATGGCACCAAAGGGTCACCAAGTGGCACTAAAGGGTCACCAAGTGGCATTAAAGGGTCGCAAAGTGGCATTAAGTGGCACCAAAGTGGCCCCAAAACGACCCCAAAATTGTCCCTAAAGTGTCCCCAAGGGTTACCAAAGTGTCCCCAAGGCTCCTCGAAGTGTCCCCAAGGTCAAAAAACGGCACCAAAGGGTCACGAAATGGCACTAAAGTGGCACCAAGTGGCGCCGAAATGCGCTGTTCCCTCATTTTTGGGGGAATTTAGGGGGAATTTTAGGTTGTTCTGAGGCTCCCCAGTGACTCCAGGATTGTCCCCGCTGTCCCCAGAGTGTCCCCAGAATGTCCCCAAGGTCGTCAGGTGGCGCTAAAGGGTCCCAAAGTGGCACTAAAGTGGCACCGAGTGGCAGCAGAAGGTCCCAAAGTGGCACCAAATGAGGTCCCCACGGGGCTGTTGCCGCTTTTTTGGGGGAATTTTGGGGGGGATTTAGGGGACTCTGATCCCTGGAAATGGCTCTGAAGTGTCCCCAAAGTGTCCCCAAGGGCCCTCAAAGTGTCCCCAAGGTCACCAGGTGGCTCGAAAGGGTCATAAAGTGGCACTAAAGTGGCACCACAACAGGTCCCCAGGGGATGTCACAGGGCTGTTTCTGCATTTTTGGGGAAATTTTCGGGAGGTTTGAGGGGACTCTGACCCGTGGAAATGACTCTGAATTGTCCATAAATTGTCCCCAAGGGTCCCCAAAGTGTCCCCAAGTGTCCCCAGGGCCGTCAGGTGGAGCTGAAAGGTCCCAAAGTGGCACCAAGTGGCAGCAGAAGGTCCCAAAGTGGCACCAAGAGGTCCCCAGGGGATGTCACCGGGCTGTCCGCGCTTTTTGGGGGGATTTTGGGGGGCTTGAGGGGGCTCTGACCTCCCTGAATAGCACCAAAGTGTCCCCAAGGGTCCCCAAAGTGTCCCCAAGTGTCCCCAGGGTTGTCAGGTGGCACTAAAGGGTCATAAAGTGGCACTAAAGTGGCACCAAATGGCACCACACGTCCCCAGGGGATGTCACAGGGCTGTCCCCGCTTTTTGGGGGGGATTTTGGGGGGCTTGAGGGGGCTCTGACCTCCCTGAATAGCACCAAAGTGTCCCCAAAGTGTCCCCAAGTGTCCCCAGGGTTGTCAGGTGGCACTAAAAGGTCCCAAAGTGGCACTAAAGTGGTACCAAGTGGCACCAAGAGGTCCCCAGGGGATGTCACAGGGCTGTCCCCGCTTTTTTGGGGGGATTTTGGGGGGGTTTTAGGGAGCTCTAATCCCTGGATATGGCTCTGAAGTGTCCCCAAACTGTCCCCAAGGGTCTCCAAAGTGTCCCCAAGTGTCCCCAGGGCCGTCAGGTGGAGCTGAAGGGTCCCAAAGTGTCCCCAAGTGGCACCAAAAGAGGTCCCCACGGGGCTGTTCCCGCATTTTTGGGGGAATTTCGGGGAATTTCGGGTTATTCTGAGTGTCCCCAGTGACTCCAGCATTGTCCCCGCTGTCCCCAAAGTGTCCCCAAGTGTCCCCAGGGGGTCCCAAGTGTCACCAGGGGGGTGTCAGGTGCCACCAAAGTGTCCCAAAGTGGCACTAAAGTGGCACCAAGTTCTGGGGTTGGTCTTGGGGACGTTGAGAGTGACCTTGGGGTGGCCTTGGGGACACTGGGGTGGCTCTGGGGACACCGAGGGTGGCCCTAGGGTGGCCCTGGGGACACGGAGGTGGCACTGTCCCCTCTGTCTCCAGTGGTGTTCGGCGAGCACTCCCTGCTGGTCACCATCTCCGGCCAGAAGCTCTTCGTGGTCAAGCGACAGCACCACCTGCAGGACCCTGTGGCTGTGTGACCAAAGTGTCCCCAAATGTCCCCAAATGGCACCGGGGGAGGTGGCACTGCCCCCCCCCGCCACCCCCCGGGGTCAGAGTGTCCCCAAAGTGTCCCCAAAGTGTCCCCAGAGCTCAATAAATGATGTCTGAGTGTGGCTTTTGTGGTTTGTGGTCTTTCTGGGGACATCTGGGTGACAGCCAGGTGACAGCCAGACCTCCCAGGTGACATCTAGAGCATCCAGGTGACATCAAGACCACCCAGGTGACACCCAGGTAACATCCAGACCTCCCAGGTGACATCTAGAGCATCCAGGTGACACCCAGGTGACATCCAGAGCCCCCAAGTGACATTCAGGTGACATCCAGACCTTCCAGGTGACATTCAGGTGACAGCCAGGTGACATCCAAGCCACCTTGGGGACATCCAGGTTACATCCCAGACCCCCCAGGTGACATCCAGGTGACACCCAGGTGACATTCAGACCTCTTTATTGGCAATAAATAATAAATAAAGTTGTCCCCTTTGGCTCGGGGACACTGCCCGATGTCCCCAATGTCCCCAAATGTCCCCAAACGTGGGCACAGCTCCAGGCCATGTCCCCACAGTGTCCCTGATGTCCCCACAGTGTCCCCAAGGTGTCCCTGATGATGTCCTCAAGGTCCCCATGGTGTCCCAGCGATGTCCCCAAGGTGTCCCCAGTGACGATGATGATGTCCCCAAGCTGTCAGCGATGATGACGATGTCCTGTTGATGTCCCCAAGGTGTCCCCAGTGTCACTGCAGAGGTGGCACCACCAGCACCTTGCACTCCTCTTGGCGATCTTTGCTGTTTTGTCACCTCTGATGTCCCCAAGGTGTCCCCAGTGACAATGGCGATGTCCCCAAGCTGTCACTGATGACAATGACGATGTCCCCAAGGTATCTCTGATGTCCCCACGGTGTCCCCAAGGTCACTGCAGAGGTGGCACCACCAGCACCTTGCACTCCCTCTTGGCGATCTTGTCCAAGGCCAGCACGGCTTTGTCACCTCCCGGTGGCAGGTAGAGGGGACGTCCCACGGGTGACCCCACGGGGGGGGTGATGGCCCTGCGCTCCATCACGCTGCCAGACCTGGGGACAATGGGGACAGTGACATCAGTGTCACCTGGGTCACCTCAGTGTCACCTGTGTAACCTACAGTGTCCCTATGGTGTCCCCATGTCACCCACAGTGTCACCATGTCACCCTGAGGTGATGGCTCTGCGCTCCATCACACTGCCAGACCTGGGGACAGTGACATTGGTGTCACCTGGGTCACCTCAGTGTCACCTCAGTGTCACCTGTGTGACCTACAGTGTCCTTATAACACCTCAGTGTCACTTCAGTGTGACCTACAGTGTTCCTAGAACAGGTAGTGTCACCTGTGTCACCTGTGTCACCTTAGTGTCACCTCCAGTATCCCCAAATCCCCTCCCAGTCCCTCCCAGTCCATCCCAGTGACCAAAAGCCTCATCCCAGTAACTCCCAGTGCCTCCCAGTCCCCCCAATTCCCATTCCCAGTCCATCCCAGTATCGTCCCAGTATCGTCCCAGTCCATCCCAGTTCCCTCCCAGTAACTCCCAGTGCCTCCCAGTCCTTCCCAGTTCAACTAAATCCCATCCCAATCCCTCCCAGTATATCCCAGTAACTCCCAGTCCCTCCCAGTGCCCCAAACTCCCCCCAAACCTCATCCCAGTAACTCCCAGTCCATCCCAGTCCATCCCAGTCCCCTCCCAGTCCTTCCCAGTCCCTCCCAGTCCATCCCAGTCCCCTCCCAGTCCATCCCAGTCCCTCCCAGTCCATCCCAGTGCCCCAAACTCCCCCCAAACCTCATCCCAGTAACTCCCAGTCCATCCCAGTCCCTCCCAGTCCATCCCAGTCCCTCCCAGTCCATCCCAGTCCCTCCCAGTCCCCTCCCAGTCCCTCCCAGTGCCTCCCAGTCCCTCCCAGTACCTCATCAGGTGGCTCCTGGCCGGCTGCTGGTGGGAGAAGGACTGGGACCGTCCCAGTCCAGCCACCAGTTCCCTGACGGCCGGTGAACTGGGAGAGCTCTTCCTGCTTACTGGGCGAGCCTCGGGGGGGGGGTTGGTCACACTGGCCGTGAACTGGAGCTTCAGCTTCATGTGCTGGGATAACTGGGACAGACTGGGAGTTACTGGGAGGGACTGGGATGGACTGGGATGGAGTTTTGGGGGACTGGGATGAGGATTTGTGGGGATTTTGGGGCGTTGGGATGAACTGGGAGGCACTGGGATGGACTGGGATGGACTGGGAGTTACTGGGATGGAGTTTTGGGGTGACTGGGATGAACTGGGATGGGGTTTCGGGGTCACTGGGATGAACTGGGATGAACTGGGACATACTGCGCTGACCCACCTCAAAGAGCCCGGCTCTCAGGCCATACTGGGATGAACTGGGATGAACTGGGATGAACTGGGATGAACTGGGCTGAACTGGGATGGGGTTTTAGATGAACTGGGATGAACTGGGATGAGCTGGGATGGGGTTTCGGGGTCACTGGGCTGAACTGGGCTGAACTGGGATGGGGTTTCGGGGTCACTGGGATGAACTGGGATGAACTGGGACATACTGGGCTGACCCACCTCGAAGAGCCCGGCTCTCAGGGCCTGGAAGGGCCATACTGGGATGAACTGGGATGGGGTTTCGGGGTCACTGGGATGAACTGGGATGAACTGGGCTGAACTGGGATGAACTGGGATGGGGTTTCGGGGTCACTGGGATGAACTGGGATGAACTGGGATGGGGTTTTGGGGTCACTGGGATGAACTGGGATGAACTGGGATGAACTGGGATGAACTGGGACATACTGGGCTGACCCACCTCGAAGAGCCCGGCTCTCAGGGCCTGGAACGGCCATACTGGGCATACTGGGATGAACTGGGATGGGGTTTTAGATGAACTGGGATGAACTGGGATGAACTGGGATGAACTGGGAACCACCCACCTCGAACAGTCCTGCTCTCAGGGCCTGGAAGGGCACGCGGAAGGTTCTAGCACTGCCCTTGCGCGAATAGCCCAGGTTGGTCAGCGGGGTGTGGCAAACCACCGAGTCCAGAGAGCCTCGGCCAGAGGACTTCCCTGGAAAATTGGGGAATTTGGGGATTTTTGGGAAATTTTCTGATTTTTTGGGAATTTTTTCTGATTTTTTTACGATTTTTTTGGAATTTTTTCTGATTTTTTTCTGAATTTTTAATAATTTTTTCTAATTTTCCTGATTTTCTGAATTTTTTGGTGATTTTTTTCGGCTTTTTAATGATTTTTTTTTTTGAGGGATTTTTGGTGAATTTTTTTTTTCCGGGAATGTTGGGATTTATGGGAAATTTAGTGAATTTTTGGGGATTTTTAAAAAATTTTTTAGACAATTTTTTGGTAATTTTTGGGAATGTTTGTGGGATTTCTGGGGTCATAAGGTCAGCGGGGTGTGGCAAACCATCAAGTTCCCAAATGTCCCCAATGTCCCCAACCTGCAGTGGCCTCGGGTGTCCAGACGAGCCGCACGGCCAGGAAGTCCCCAATGTCCCCAACGTCCCCAATACCCCCAGTGTCCCCAATGTCCCCCAGTGTCCCCAACCCGTGGTGGCCTCAGGTGTCCAGATGAGCTGCACTGCCAGGAAGTCCCCAGTGTCCCCAATGACCCCAATGTCCCCAAATGTTCTCATTGTCCCAAAATATCCCAAATCCTCGCAATGTCCCAAACATCCCCAGTGTCCCAAATGTCCCCAACACCCCCAACGATGTCCCCAACCGGCGGTGGCCTCGGGTGTCCAGACGAGCCGCACGGCCAGGAAGTCCTCGATGTCCCCAGTGTCCCCAGTGTCCCCAATGTCCCCAACACCCCCAGTGTCCCCAATGTCCCCAAATGTCCCCAACCCGTGGTGGCCTCAGGTGTCCAGATGAGTCTGACGGCCAGGAAGTCCCCAATGTCCCCAATGTCCCAAAATATCCCAAATCCTCCCAATGTCCCCAACATCCCCAATGTCCCCAGTGTCCCCAAATGTCCTCAATGTCCCAAAATATCCCAAATCCTCCCAATGTCCCCAACATCCCCAAATGTCCCCCAATGTCCCCAGCCGGCGGTGGCCTCAGGTGTCCAGACGAGCCGCACAGCCAGGAAGTCCTCAATGTCCCCAACACCCCCAGTGTCCCCAAATGTCCCCAATGTCCCAAAATATCCCAAATCCTCCCAATGTCCCCAATGTCCCCAACATCCCCAATGTCCCCAACACCCTCAATGTCCCCAATGTCCCCAACATCCCCAGTGTCCCCAACTGTCCCCAACCGGCGGTGGCCTCGGGCGTCCAGACGAGCCGCACGGCCAGGAAGTCCTCAATGTCCCCAATGTCCCCAACACCCCCAGTGTCCCCAATGTCCCCACGATGTCCCCAACGTCCCCAGTGTCCCCAACCGGCGGTGGCCTCGGGCGTCCAGACGAGCCGCACGGCCAGGAAGTCCTGCAGGTCGTTGAGCAGGGTGTAGGTGACAGTGAACCTCTGCAGTGCCACCACCGGGGACTCGCAGGTGGCCGTCATCACGAAGCGCGGCCGCTCCAGGCGGATGCTGGGCAGCCTGGGGACAGCGTGGGGACATCGTGGGGACATCGGGGACATCGTGGTGGCATCGTGGGAAAATGCAGAAAGGTTCTGGGGATGTGGTGGCAAAGGGACAGGAGGTGGTGGCACTTGGACGATGAGGGGACAAGAGGTGGTGACACATTCAGGAAGGTTTTGGTGGCTTGGGGACATTGGGGACACCGTTGGGGACATTGGGGACATCACCGAAGGAGCTACAGAAGGTTCTGGGGATGTGGTGGCAAAGGGACAATGAGGTGACAGGAGGTGGTGACACATTCGGGAGGGTCTGGAGGGCTTGGGGACATCGTGGGGACATCGTGGGAAAATGCAAAAAGGAGCTACAGAAGGTGTTGGGGACGTGGTGACAAAGGGACAGCAGGAGGTGGCACTTGGACAATGAGGTGTGACAACGAGGTGGTGGCACCATGGGAAGCTCGGGTGACCTTGGGGACATCGTGGTGACATCAGGTGACACTAAGTGACACCACAGGGACAGTCAGAGAGCAAAGACACCAAGGCAGGGAGGTGACAACGAGGTGACAACGAGGTGACAACAAGGTGACAACGAGGTGACAATGAGGTGGTGGCACTATGGGAAGCTCGGGTGACCTCGGTGACATGGCGGTGACATCAGGTGACACTGCGGTGACACTCACCGGTAGTGGGTGACAATGCTGTTGGTGAAGGGAAGCTTCGGCGTTGACCACCTGACCACGGCCACCAGGGGCACCTCCAGGCCCTGGGGACATTCGGGGACATTTGGGGACATTCCGGGTGACCCTGAGGTCCCCAAGGCCACCCAGGTGTCACCAAACCCCAAGAATTGTCCCCAAACCCCAAGGACATCCCTGTTTTAGTGCCACCAGGACCCAACGAGACTCCACGACTGCTGTCCCCAAGTGTCCCCAAGGCCACCGCAGTGTCCCCAAGTGTCCCCAAGTGTCCCCAAGGCCACCCCAAGTGTCCCTAAGTGTCCCCAACTCCAAGGACATCCCAGTTTTGGTGCCACCAGGACCCAACAAGACTCCATGACTGTTGTCCCCAAGGCCACCACGATGTCCCCAAGTGTCCCCAAGTGTCCCCATAGTGTCCCCAAGTGTCCCCAAGGCCACCACGGTGTCCCAAAGTGTCCCCAGGTGTCCCCAAACCCCAAGGACATTGCAATTTTAGTGCCACCAGGACCCAATGACACTCCACGACTGTTGTCCCCAAGGCCACTGCACTGTCCCCAAGTGGTGTCCCCAGGTGTCCCCAAGGCCACCCGCGGTGTCCCCAACCTCGCGGCCGTCCCTGGGCGGTCTCTCGGGCGCCTGCAGCTGGAAGAGGAAGTTCTGCTCCTCCAGGGCGCTGAGGTGACAATGCCACCCTGGGGACACGGCGGGGACACGCAGGAACGCGCCGACCGGGACCTCGCCTGAGTGGTGGCTGGGGGGACAGCGGGGACAGCGGGGACATTGAGGGGACTTGGGGACATCAGGGACATTGAGGGGACTTGGGGATATTTTAGGGGATTTGGGGACATTGGGGACATTGAGGGGACTTGGGGACATCAGGGACATTGAGGGGACTTGGGGATATTTTAGGGGATTTGGGGACATTGGGGACATTGAGGGGACTTGGGGACGTTGGGGACATTAAGGGCATTGCGTCCCTAAGGTGTCCCCAGGTGTCTCCAAATGTCCCCAGATCTGCCCCAGGTGTCCCCAAATCCCCCCCAGGTGTCCCCACAATGTCCCCAGGTGTCTCCAAGTGTCCCCAGGTGTCCCCAAGCTCACCAGATGTCATCCACGAGCAGCACGGAGCCGTCGGGTGTGTCCCATATCGTCCCCACAGTGTCCCCAAATGTCCCTCCAGTGTCCCCAAATCCCCCCCAGATGGTCTCACATTGTCCCCACATTATCCCCACATTATCCCCAGATGTCCCCAAGTGTCCCCAGGTGTCCCCAAGCTCACCAAACATCATCCACCAGCAGCACGGAGCTGTCGGGCATCACCCCAGATGTCCCCAAATCCCCCCCAGATGGTCTCACATTATCCCACATTGTCCCCAGGTGTCCCCAAACCCACCAGACATCATCCACCAGCAGCATGGAGCCGTCAGGCATCACCCCAGATGTCCCCAAATGTCCCTCCAGTGTCCCCAAATCCCCCTCAGCTGTTCCCACATAATCCCAATGTGTCCCCAATGTGTCCCCAAGTGTCCCCAGGTGTCCCCAGGTGTCCCCAAGTGTCCCCAGGTGTCCCCAGATGTCCTCAGGTGTCCCCAGGTGTCCCCAGGTGTCCCCAAGCTCACCAGACGTCATCCACCAGCAGCACGGAGCCGTCAGGTGTGTCCCATATTGTCCCTGTATTGTCCCCAAATGTCCCTCCAGTGTCCCCAAATCCCCCCCAGATGGTCTCACATTATCCCACATTGTCCCCAAGTGTCCCCAGGTGTCCCCAGATGTCCCCAGGTGTCCCCAGATGTCCCCAAACCCACCAGACACCATCCACCAGCAGCACAGAGCCATCGGGCATCACCCCAGATGTCCCCATATTGTCCCCAAATGCCTCTCCAGTGTCCCCAAATCCCCCCCAGATGGTCTCACGTTGTCCCCAGATGTCCCCAGATGTCCCCAGGTGTCCCCAGGTGTCCCCAGGTGTCCCCAAGCTCACCAAACATCATCCACCAGCAGCATGGAGCCGTCGGGCATCACCCCAGATGTCCCCAAAGTGTCCCCAAATGCCCCTCCAGTGTCCCCAGATCTCTCCCAGATGGTCTCACGTTGTCCCCAGATGTCCCCAGATGTCCCCAAGTGTCCCCAGGTGTCCCCAAGCTCACCAGACGTCATCCACGAGCAGCACGGAGCCGTCGGGCATGACGGGCAGGTAACTGGCGTTGAAATTGGGGAGAATTTGGACTTCGAGGAGAGAAATTTCCTCCTGAGAGCTGGAGTTGAGCACTGGGGACAGCGGGGACAGTTGGGGACATTGGTGGGGACATTGGGGACATTGGGGACATTGGGGATATCGGGGACATTGGGGACATTGGGGACAGTTGGGGACATTGGGGACATCGAGGACATTGATGGGACATTGGGGATATTGGGGATATCAGGGACATTGGGGATGTTGATGGGGACATTGGGGACATTTGGGGACATTGGGGATGTTGGGGACATTTGGGGACATTGATGGGGACATTGGGGACTTCAGGGGCATCGGGGGATTGGGGATATTTGGGGACATTGGGGACATTTGGGGACATTGGGAGATTTCGGGACAGTTGGGGACATTGAGGTGGCTCTGTCCCCAAATCCCTCACCCATCCCCCCCTTTGTCCCCAACCCCCCCAAATGCCCCAAAATCCCCAAATGTCCCCAAACCCCTCCAGTGTCCCCAAAATTCCCCCAAAGTCCCCAAACTCCCCAATGTCCCCAAAACTCCCCAAACCCCTCCAGTGTCCCCAATGTCCCCAATGTCCCCAAAACGTCCCAAAATTCCCCCAAAGTCCCCAAACCCCCCAATGTCCCCAAAACGTCCCAAACCCCCCAATGTCCCCAAAATCCCCCAATGTCCCCAACCCCCCCAGTGTCCCCGCTGTCCCAGCTGTCCCCAGAGTCACCTTTCAGCACGGTCAGGTATTTCCCGCTCACTGTCACCTGGCGACACCTGACCCGGGGAGGTGGCAGCACCGTCAGCAGGGTGGACACTGCGGGGACATCGATGGGGACATTGGGGACATTGGGGACATTGGGACATTGGGGACGTTGGGGACATTGGGGACATTGTGGGGACATCGGGGACATTGGGGACATTTAGGGACATTGGGGACATTTAGGGACATTGGGGACATTTAGGGACATTGGGGTCTTGTGGTCATTGGGGACATTGGGGACATTGGGGATGTTGGTGACATTGGGGGGATTGGGGACATTGGGGACAATGGGGACATTGGGGACATTAATGGGGACATTGGGGATGTTGGGGACATTGATGGGACATTGGGGATATTGGATATTTGGGGACATAGGTGACATTGGGGACTTTGGGGACATCAGGGGTGTTGGAGATACTCAGGGACACTCAGGGACACTGAGGGGACACCAGACAGGGAGAGGTGACACTGGGGTGACACTCAGGAGAAACTCGGGGTCACTTTGGGACACTCAGGGTAAAGTTGGGGACACTTGGGGACACTCAGGGGACACTTGGGGACACTCAGGGACACCAGACAGGGACAGGTGACAATGAGGTGACACTCAGGTGACGCTAAGGGAACACTCGGGGACACTTAGGGTCACTCAGGGGTGACACCACGGGGCAGGTGACACTGAGATGACACTGAGGGGACACCAGCCAGGGACAGGTGACACTGAGGTGACAATTTCCTGTCCCCACCTTGTGCCTTGAAGTGGCTGCAGTGCTACAGCTGGCAGCACAGTGACACTGAGGTGACACTTGGGGACACATGGTGACACCAGACAGGGGGAGGTGACACCGAGGTGACACTTGGTGACAATTTCCTGTCCCCACCTTGTGCCTTGAAGTGGCCGCAGTGCTGCCAGGAGAGCTGGGCTGGCAGCACAGTGACACTGAGGTGACACTTGGGGACACATGGTGACACCAGCCAGGGACAGGTGACACTTGGTGACAATTTCCTGTCCCCACCTTGCGCCTTGAAGTGGCCGCGGTGCTGCCGGCAGAGCTGGGCTGGCAGCACTGTGACACTGAGGTGACACTTGGGGACATGTGGTGACACCAGACAGGGGGAGGTGACACCGAGGTGACACTGAGGTGACAATTCCCTGTCCCCACCTTGCGCCTTGAAGTGGCCGCGGTGCTGCCGGAAGAGCTGGCCCGGCGCTCTGCCCTGCAGCAGCCGCAGGTAGCCTCCTGGCATTGTCCCCAGCGATGTCCCCAGCGTCCCCAGCGATGTCCCCGATGTCCCCTGCGATGTCCCCAGGGCTGTCCCCGCTGTCCCCGAGGCGGCTGGCGCTGTCCCCGCTGTCCCCAGGGCCGGTGCTGTCCCCGCAGTGTCACCCCCCGGGGCGGGTGACGTCGCCGAGGATGACGTCACCGCGGAGGATGACGTCACCGGTGACGTCATCGGCGTCCCCGCTGTCCCCTCCCGCAGCTCGGGCGGCTCCACGTCGCGCTGCCACACTGTCACCACGATCTGGGGACACCCCGGGGTGGCACTGAGTGACCCCAGAGTGGCACCAAATCATGGCACCCAATTGGCACCAAATGGTCCCCAAATGGCACCAAAGTGACACCAAATTGTACCTGAATGTCCCCAAATTGTCCCCAGATGGCACCAAATTGTCCCCACATGGCCACAAAGTGTCCCCAAGGTTCCCTCCCGGTCCCAAAATGTCCCCAAAGTGTCCCCAAATGTCCCCAGCTGATCCCAAAATGTCCCCAAATGGCCCCAAAATTGACCCCAAATGTCCCCAAAGTGTCCCAAATGTCACCGAAATGTTCCCAAATGTCCCCAAAATGTCCCCAACTGATCCCAAAGTGTCGCCAAATGTCCCCAAGTGTCCCCAAGTGTCCCCAGTTGATCCCAAACTGTCCCCAGTTGATCCCAAAATTGGTCTCCAAAGTGTCCCCAGAGTGTCCCCAAACTGTCCCAGAGTGTCCCCAGGTGTCACCTTGGCCTTGGCAGTGCCGGGCGGCAGTTTGTCGAGAGCCACAGTGAGAGGGAAAATCACCTCATCGGCAGAAACGATGGGATCCTCCACGGGGATCTGGGGAAAACAGGGGATTTGGGGAAAAATGGGAAATTTGGGGGAAAATGGGGAAATTTGGGGGAAAATGGGGAAAAATGGGGGAAAAATGGAAAAATGGAAAAAATTGGGGGAAATTTGGAGGAAAGCGAGAAAATTTGGGGGAAAAGAGGGGAATTTGGGGGAAAAAATCGGAAAAATTGGGGGAAAATGGGGAAAAATAGGGAAATTTTGGGGAAAAATGGGGAATTTCAGGGGAAAAATGGGGGAAATTTGGGGGCAAAATGGGGAAAAAAAAAGGGAAAATTTTGGGTTATTTCCCCCCATTTTCCCACTTTTTCCATTTCCCCTTTTCTCCCCATTTTTCCACTTTTCTCACATTTCCCATTTTCCCTCCCTTTTCCCAATTTTTCCCATTTTCCCCCCATTTTTTCCCATTTTTCCCCAATTTTCCCCACTTTTTCAATCTTTCCCATTTTCCGACTTTTCCCAAATTTTTCCCCAATTTTTCCCCAATTTTTCCCATTTTCCCCAAATTTCCCATTTCCCCCCAAATTTTCCCATTTTCCCCAAATTTCCCATTTTTCCCCCACTTCCCCACTTTTACAATATTCCCTTTTCTCCCATTTTCCCCCATTTTCCCCATTTCCCCCAATTTTCTCCTGAAATTGTCCCCAAATTTCCCATTTTTCTCCCCATTTTTTCCCCAATTTTTCTCATATTTCCCCCAAATTTCCCATTTTTCCCCAATTTTCCCCAAATTTTCCCAATTTTCCCCCATTTCCCCCAAATCTCCCATTTTCCCAAAATTCCCCATTTCCCCCAATTTTCCCATTTGCCCCCAATTTTCCCCAAATTTCCATTTTCCTCCCAAACTTCCCCATTTCCCTCCAAATTTCCCCCATTTTCCCCCAATTTTCCTCAATTTCCCCCAAATCCCCAATTTTTCCCAATTTCCCCATTTTCCCCCAATTTTCCCATTTTCCCCATTTTCCCTCAATTTTCCCAATTTTCCCATTTTCCCCCATTTTCCCCCATTTTCCCCCAATTTTCCCATTTTCCTCATTTTCCCAATTTCCCTGTTTTTCCCACTTTTTTCCCAATTTCCCCAATTTTCCCAATTTTCTCATTTTCCCCAATTTCCCCCATTTTCCACAATTATCCCCATTTGTCCCCAATTTCCCCATTTTTTCCCCATTTCCCCCATTTTCCCCAATTTCCCCATTTTTCCCCAATTATCCCCATTTTCCCCCAATTTCCTCATTTTCCCCACTATTTCCATTTTCCCCAATTTTCCCAATTTCCTCATTTTTCCCATTTTCCCCAAATTCCCCATTTTACCCATTTTTTCCCAATTTTTCTCCATTTTCCCAAATCCCATTTTTCCCCTCTTCACATTTCCCCAATTTTCCATTTCCCCCATTTTCCCCCCAATTTCCCATTTTTTTCCCAAATCCCCATTTTTCCCCCCATTTTTCCATTTTCCCAAATTCCCATTTTCCCCCAATCCCCTCATTCTCGCTCTCACTCCTGACCGCTGTCCCGCGAAGGTCCCCTGGAGTGCGTCGCGCCAACACACATTCCCAGCTACCTCCGGAGACCTTCGAGAACCTTCCGGAACCTCCTCAGGATCCTCCTCAGGATCCTCCTGTCCCTGCTGTCCCCCTGCCGCCTGTCGCGACAAGCCCTCGCCTGTCGCGACATCGCGCAGTCACCGTGGCCAGCGCGGCCAGCGGCGCGACAGCTCGCGCCCAGCTCCCAAGACCCAAATTCCCCAAATTCCCCCAAGTCGGGGCGGAGCTGGCGGGATTTGGGGCGGAATTTTGGGGATTTTGGGCGGAATTTTGGGGATTCGGTCCGGAATTTTGGGGATTTTGGGTGGGATTCTGGGAATTCTGTGTATTTTGGGGTCGGCAGCGCAGCACGAGCAGGAACCTCACGGTTTCCCCCAAATAAAGGTGATTTCTCCTCGGCAGGGATCGATAACCTCCGGATTCTCCCGCCAGGAATTCCTCCCGCGGCGGGAAAGGAACGGCGGGAAAATACATCGAGTAGTCACACTGAGACTCCATCGGGAATTAATAAATAAAATAAAATAAAATAAAATAAAATAAAATAAAATAAAATAATGGGGAAATGTAATGGGGAAATTTGGGGGAAAATTTTAAAAAATCTAGGGAAAAATAGGGATGAGAAAAATGGGGGGAAAATGGGAGTGAAAGTGGCAAAAAAATGGGGAAAAAATGAGGGAAAATGGGGAAAAAAAACCCGGGGAAAAACTGAAAAAAATCTAGGGAAAAATAGGGATGGGAAAATGAGGAAAAATGGGGAAAAAATGGGGAGCGAAAGTGGGGGAAAGTAGGAAAAAAACTGGAAAAATTGACCAAAAAAAACCTAGGGGAAAAAATTTTAAAAATCTAGGAAGAAATAGTGAGGGAAAAATGGGGGAAAAAGGAAAAAAAGGGAGAAAATGGAAAAAAAATTCCTGGAAAATTGAAGGAAAAGGGGGAAATTAAAAAGAATTCAAGGAAAAAATGGGGAAAAAGGGGGAAATGGAAGGAGAGAAATCCGGATGGAATTTGGGGAATATTTGGTTGGAAATCGCAGCGGGAAAATCGGGAATTTCGGGGAGTTAAATCCCAAAAAATTCCCAAAAAAAGGGAATTTCGGGAGTGCTGAGGGGATAAAGCGATGAGGAAAATCGGGAATTTCCCGGGAATATTTGGGAGTTAAATCCCGGAAAATCCCGGGAATTCCTGAGGGGAATTTGGGAATTCCGGAGGCGATTTTTGGGCTCCCGAAGGGAATTTCCGGAGGTTCCGGAAGGGATTTTGGGGAATTTCGGGGATTTTTGGGCTCCCGGAGTGGATTTTGGGGGTTCCGAGGGTCCCGAAGGGGAATTTCGGGGGATTTTGGGCTTCCGGAGGGAATTTTTGGGAGGATTTCGGGGATTTTTTGGGGATTTTCGGGGAATTTTGGGATTTTTTTTGGAATCTCGGGGATTTTGGGCTCCCGGGGGGAATTCTAGGAGTTCCGGAGGGAATTTCGGGGGCTTTAGGGCTCCCGGAGGGGATTTTCGGGGAGGAATTTGGGGATTTTGGGGAATTTTGGGGATTTTTCCCTCCCGGCTTCGCTCCGGAGCTTCCGGGCGCGGCTGCGCAGTGCGCATGCGCAGGGCGAGCAGCGGAGCGCCGAGAGCGTCGATACAGGGAAACTCAGCCGAGCTCCGAGCGCATCGATCTAGGAAGCACAATCGAGTGTCTATCGTATCGATGAAGGAATCTCAACCGACTACCGAAAGCTTCGATCCAGGAAGCTCAACCGAGTGTCGATATGATCGATACAGGAAGCTCAGCCGAGTACCGATCGTATCGATTCAGGAAAGCCCAATCGAGTACCAAAAGCGTCGATCTAGGAAGCTCAATAGAGTGTCAACCGTATCGATATAGGATGCTCAGCCGAGTATCGATCGTGTCGATTCAGGAGAGCTCAATCGAGTACCGAAAGCGTCGATCCAGGAAGCTCAATGGAGTGTCAATCGTATCGATATAGGAAGCTCAGCCGAGTGTCGATCTTATCGATACAGGACGCTAAATCGAGTACCAAAAAAGTCGATCTAGGAAGCTCAATAGAGTGTCGATTGTATCGATACAGGAAAGCTCAACCGAGTGTCAATCATATCGATATAGGAAGCTCAAGCGAGCTCCGAGCGCATCGATTTAGGAAACTCAACCGAGCACGGAGCTCATCAATACAGGAAGCTCAGCCGAATGCCGAGTGCATCGATGTAGGCACCTCAGCCGAGCACCGAGCGAGTCGATTTCCCGCCCTTTTCCCCCAATCAACTTCCAGGATTCGTTTTGATGGACAGACCAACAACCAATCAGGTGCTCCAGAGCGGTGATTGACAGCCGGCTCAGCCAATCAGCGCGCGTTTATTGCTGCAGTCAGGGGGAAACTGAGGCAGGGCGCGATCCCGGCGCGGGAATCCCGAAATTCCCGAATTCCCGCGGGATCGGAAGGGAAAAGGGGAAATTCGTACCTGCCGGGGGGAAACTGAGGCACGGAGTGGTGATGGGAAATTCCCAGAATTCCCAGCGGGACTGACGGAGTTGTACCTTCCCGGGGAAACTGAGGCACGGAGTGGTTTCCATTCCACGAGAACATTCCCGAGTTCTTTGGGATTTCGGGGTTTTTGCTCCCCAAATTCCCCAATTCCCAAAATTCCCCAATTCCTGGGGTTTTGGGGGTTTTGCTCCTTCCCGGGGAAACTGAGGCACAAAGGGATTTTTGTGGCGAAAATTCCCAAATTTTCCGACGGAATTTCCCTGGAATTTTTCGCTTTTCCTGGGAAACTGAGGCACAAAAGGGATTTTTGAATCGAAAATCCCAAATCCCCATGGGAATTCCGCAGGAATTTGTCACTTTTCCAGGGAATCCAGACCGGGAAACAACCCAGGGTTGGGAATTTTGGGATTCCCAAATTCCTGGGATTTTCGGGATTTGTACCTTCCTGGGGAAACTGAGGCACAGAAGTGATTTCCAGCAAAACAATCCCAAATTCCCATGGAATTTTGCCAGGATTTTCCCTTTTTCCAGGGAATCCAGACTGGGCAATAACCCTGGAATTGGAATTTTGGGATTCCCAAATTCCCGGAATTTTCAGCAATTTGAAAGTGATTTCCTAACGAAACGATTTCCGCTGAGAAATCCCAAATTCCCAGTGAAATTTTGCCAGAATTTTTCACTTTTTCCTGGGAATCCAGACTGGGAAATCACCCTGGATGTGGAATTTTGGGATTCCTGAATTCCTGGGATTTTCGGGAATTGTACCTTCCTGGGGAAACTGAGGCACAAAAGCGATTTCCAGGTGAAAAAACCCCTGAAATTCCTAGTAAAAAACCCTGAATTTCCCTTGGAATTTTGCTGGAATCTCCTCTTTTCACAGGGAAGCTGAGTCCCGAGGCCAGCCCGGCTCGGGAATTTTGGGAATTTGGGGAATTTCGGGATTCAGCCCCCCGCAGTCCCGTTTTTCCCGCCGAACTGGCGCCGCTCCAGCAGGTCCTTGTACTGCAGCTCGGGCATGGCCATGCGGCGACATCTCTCCCTCTCCTCCTCCTGCAGCCCTTCCCGCAGCGCAAACCCCAAAATCCTCCCTCCGCCCGGCGGCTGGAAGGGTCTGAGATTCCCGTCGGGGATGGATTTGGCGGGAACGGGTCCTCCTCCCGCCAGGCACCTTCCCGCCAGGAATTCCCGCCGCCGCCGCAGCGCCGACACTTCCCTTCTCAGCCGCGAGATGCCGAATTTCTCCGCCTTTCTCCAGAAGCTCCGGTTGAAGTGGGAATAGAGCTCCCAGTCCAGGGCGTTCCAGGCGCGGAGGAGGCGGATCTGGGCCGGGGTGGGCTCCTGGGGTCTGTCGCGGGAGTTGTGGGGGAAAGAATCCACCGCGTCCCGCGGCCAGCACAGCTCCTCCCGCAGCAAAACCAAAGATTCATCGAAGTTCTCGGCCAGCAGCACCAGCGGGAAGGTTTTCTCCAGCTCCCCCAGGATTCTGGGGATCCTCTCGGGGCTGACGGGGTCGGGGAGGCCGAAGTCGAACCACTGCAGGTTCCTGGCGTAGTGGTTGCCGCGGACTCCGGGCTGGAAGAAGCGCGACGGGGAGGCCAGGAAGGCGTCGAGGGACGGAGAGTTCCGGAAGGCGGGAGAGGCGGAGCGGAAGTAGGAGAAGGCTGAGGCGCCGAGCGTTCCCGGATCGCGGACGATGGAGAAGTAGAAGCTGTCGTTGGGCATCACCTTCTGCACCTGGAGGGGAGAGAGAAAAAATTTGGGATTTTTGGGGGATTTTTTGAGGATTTTTTGGAGGGTTTTTGGGGGTTTTTGGGGTTTGGGATTTTTTGGGGTTTTTTTCGGTTTTATTTTCGATTTTTTGGGGGAATTTTGGGGTGGTTTTATTTTTGGGATTTTTGATTTATTTTTTTTGGGGGATTTTTTTGATTTTTGATTTTAAATTTTTTGATTTTTTTTGACATTTTGGAATTTTTTTGGATTTTTTTTATTATTTTGTGGGGATTTTTTGTGGGGATTTTTTTGGGGGATTTTTAAATTTTTTTCAGGTTTTTGGGAATTTTTTTTACTTTTTGATAATTTTGAGATTTTTTTGGATTTCTTTGGATTTTTTGGGTTTTTTTGGTTTTTTGGGATTTTTTTGGTTTTTTTGGGGTTTTTGGGGGGTTTTGGGGATTTTTTGGGATTTTCTGGGATTTTTTGGGGATTTTTTTTTTATTTTTTGGGGATTTTTTTGGGACTTTTTTGGGACTTTTTTGGGGATTTTTGGGGATTTTTTTGGGGATTTTTTGGTTTTGTGGGATTTTTTGGGGATTTTTTGGGAATTTTTGGGATATTTTGGGGATTTTTTTGGGATTTTATGGGATTTTTTGGGAATTTTTTGGGGATTTTGGGATTTTTTGGGATTTTTTGGGATTTTTTGGGATTTTTGGGGGATTTTTTGGATCCCCAAAAAATCAAAAAAAATTTATACAAAAATTCCCAAATTTTCCCAAAATTCCCAATTTCCTCACCTCGTGCAGATCAAACCTTATGTGATGACAGATGACATCAAACTTCTCCCCAAGGCAGAATAACCAAAATATCCCCAAAATAGCCCAAAACAGCAGTAAAAAGTACCCTAAAAAATCCTGAAAAAATGTAAAAATTTCCCCAAAAAATCCCAATAAATGGAAAAAAAATCCCCTGAAATTCCTGAAAAATTCCCAAAAAATTCCCAAAAAGAGCTGAAAAAAATCACCAAACGAAGCCAAAAAAATCCCCCAAAATATTGCAAAGGATCACCAAAAAAGGGCAAAAAACCACCAAAAAAAATCCCCCAAAAAATCCTGAAAAATTCCCCAAAAATCCCCAAAAAATCACCAAAAACCCACCAAAAAATCCCCAAAAATTCCCCAAAAATTCCCCAAAGTATCCCAAAAAAATCACCAAAAAACCGCAAAAAATCCTCCAAAAAAATCACGAAAAATTCCTGTAAATAAAAACCTGAAAAATGCCACCAAAAATCACCGAAAAATCCTAAAACATCGTGAAAAATTGTCCAAAAATTCTAAAAAACCCCCAAAAAATCCAAAAAAATCCCCAAAAAATCAAAAAAATTCCCATAAATCCCCCAAATCCTGAAAGTTATCCCCAAAAATTCTACAAAAAATTCTAAAAAATTCCCAAAAAAATCAGGAAAAGCTCAGAAAAAAAATCCCAAAAATCCCCAAAAATTCCCAAAAATCCCAAAAAATATCCCCAGGAATCAAGAAAAAAATTCTTTAAAAACCCCCAAAAAATCACCAAAAAATCAGAAAAAAATCCCAAAAAAATCCCAAAAATCCCCAAAATATTCTAAAAAAATCCCAAAAATCCTGAAAAATGCCCCAAAAAATCCCAAAAAACCCCAAAAATCCCCAAAATTCCCAATTCCCTCACCTCGCGCAGGTCGAACCTCATGTGGTGACAGATGATGTCAAAGCTCTCCCCTGGCTGGTAGCCCCTGACCCTGGTGGCCCAGAATGGCTCAGGATAACCAACAGGAATATCCCCAAAATAGCCCAAAATAGCGTTAAAAACAAACCCCAAAAATCCTGAAAAATTAAAAAAAAAAATCCCATTGAATTCCTCAAAAAAACCCCAAAAAATCCTGAAAAAATCCTGATAAAATCCCCAAAACTCCCATAAAAATCTGCAAAAAGTCACCAATAAAAAGCCCCAAAATTCCCCAAAATACCTCCAAAAATCACCAAAACATCCCAAAAACGTCACCAAAAAATCATCCAAAAATCACAAAAACTCACGAAAAGATT
>NW_028147431.1:1995512-2066971 GCF_008360975.1 Lichenostomus cassidix
AAAAGCAGAAAAAATAAAGGGAAAAAGCAGAAAAAATAAGGGGAAAAAGCAGAAAATATAAGGGAAAAAAGCAGAAAACATAAGAGAAAAAGAAAAAAAAGGGGAAAACAAGCAGAAAACAAGACCAAAAAAAGAAAGAAAAAAAGAGAAAAAAAATGGAAAAAATAGGAGAAAAAAGGGGCTAAAAGGGGAAATTGGAATTTTTGGAACTTTGGGATTTCCTTACTGAGTCTGGGGGGAGCTGGAGGAGCTGCTGGGAGGAGCTGAAGGAGCAGCAGAGCTGCCAAAGGAGCCTGAGGAGAGTCCCGAGGGAGGCAGGCGGGGAGAGCGCCGCAGAGCCATGGAGGGGCTGGGAAAAAACAGGGAAAAATGCAGAAAAACGGGGGGAAAATGGGGGGAAAACGGGGGGAAAACGGGGGGAAAACGGGGGAAAAACGGGGGGAAAACGGGGGGAAAACGGGGGGGAAAACATGGGGGAAACTCTTCCCTCACAAATTCCCCCAAAATCACACTGAGGGGGAAACTTAAGCTTTTGGGGGCTCCCAGATTCTCCTAAACTTCAATTTGAGGGGTGAAAATAAAACTCCTCCCTCACAAAACCCTCTCAGAGTGAAGTCCTCCCTCACAAATTCCACTAAAGGAGAAATCCTGACCTCCTAAACCTCAATACGAGGGGTGAAAATGAAGCTACTCCCTCACAAAACCCTCCCGGAGGGACGTTCCTCCCTCACAAATTCCACTAAAGGAGGAAATTTGGGACTTTTAGGGTTTCCAGATCCTCCTAAACCTCAATTTGAAGGGTGGAAGTGAAGTTCCTCCCTCATAAATCCCACTAAAGGAGGAAATTCGGGACTTTTGAGGCCTCCAGATCCTCCTAAACCTCCATTTTAGAGGTGTTAATTAAACTCCTCCCTCACAAAACCCTCTCAGAGTAAAGTCCTCCCTCACAAATTCCACTAAAGGAAGAATCCTGACCTCCTAAACCTCGATTTGAGGGGTGAAAATGAAGCTACTCCCTCACAAAACCCTCCCGGGGGGAAGTTCCTCCCTCACAAATCCCACTAAAAGGGAAATAAAGGCATTTTGGGGCCTCCAGATCCTCCTAAACCTCAATTAGAGGGGTGAAAATGAAACTCCTCCCTCACAAAACCCCCTCAGAGTAAAGTCCTCCCTCACAAATTCCACTAAAGGAAGAATCCTGACCTCCTAAGTCTCAATTTGAGAGGTGAAAATGAAGCTACTCCCTCACAAAACCCTCCCGGAGTGAAATCTCCCCTCAAAAATCCCACTAAAGGAGGAAATTTGGGACTTTTGGGGCCTCCCGATCCTCCTAAACCTCCATTTGAGAGGCGTTAATTAAACTCCTCCCTCACAAAACTCTCCCGGAGTGAAGGGAGTGAAGCTCCTCCCTCACAAATTCCACTAAAAGAGGAATCAGGACCTTTTGGGGCCCCACGATCCTCCTAAACCCCAAGTAGAGGGGTGAAAATGAAGCTTCTCCCTCACAAAACCCTCCTGGAGAGAAATCCTCCCTCACGAATTCCACTAAAAAAGGAATCCTGACCTCCTAAATCCCAATTAGAGGGGTGAAAATGAAGCCTCTCCCTCACAAAACCCTCCTGAAGAGAAATCCTCCCTCACGAATTCCACTAAAAAAGGAATCCTGACCTCCTAAACCCCAATTAGAGGGGTGAAAATGAAGCCTCTCCCTCACAAAACCCTCTCCGAGTGAAGTCCCCCCTCACAAATTCCCCCCGAATCCCACTGAGGGGGAGAACACAACCTCTCACCGCCCCAAAACCCCCCCAAACTCCCTTTTAACGAGGCTCCGCAATCCCTCCCGCCCCTCCCTCACCTTTTCGGGGCTCAAAATCCCTAAAAACCTCAAAGTTCTCCTCAGGAAAATCCCCCTCCCCTCACGGCTGACTCGCTTCGCGCCAAAAGAAAATGGCGCCCGACACGTGCCCGCGCCTCGAGGGGCGTGGTTACGAGCTGTCACGTGGGGTGGATGAGCTGTGGGGTGGGCGTGGTTTATGCAAATCAGGGTGACGGAATTTATTAAGGAGGCGGGAGTGGGCGTGGCTTTCCAATGTCACGTGGAGCAAATATAATGAGAGTGAATGGGGGAGTGGGCGTGGCTTTCCTCTGTCACGTGTAGTGAGGGGAGGGGCGGTGGGCGTGGCTTGCAGAGTCACGTGGCTTTGGGGCGCCAAAGCCTCAGGGAGATCTCCGCGTGAGGGGAGGATTTAAAAAATCCTAAAAATCCCTAAAAAATCCTAAAAAAACCCCTGAAAATCCCTAAAAAATCCCTAAAAAACCCTAACAAACACTAAAAAATCCCTAACAAACCCTAAAAAAACCCTAAAAAAATCCCTAAAAACCAAAAAAATCCTGAAAAACCCTAAAAATCCCTAAAAAATTCCTAACAAACCCTAAAAAAATACCTAAAAACCGCCAATAAAACCAAAATTTGGGGTTCTTATAGGGGAATGCAGGGCTGGGGGGTTTAGGGAGTGGAGGTTCCCCTAGAGATTTGGGGTCCCTATAGATTTGGCATCCCTATAACCAAGGAGAAACCCTAAAAACCCTAAAAATTCAAAATTTGGGGGGTTTTGTAGGGAATGTGGGGCTGGGGGGTGGAGATTCCCCTATAGATTTGGGATCCCTATAGGTTGAGGGTTCCTATAACCAAGGGGAGACCCTAAAGAACCCGAAATTTGGGGTTTTATATGGAAAAGTGGGGCTGGGGAGTGGAGTGGAGGTTCCCCTACAGATTTGGGGTCTTTATAACCAAGGAGAGACCCTAAAAACCCCAAATTTGGGTTTTTTATACGGAAATGCAGTGCTGGGGGGTTTAGGGAGTGAAGGTTCCCCTAGAGATTTGGGATCTCCTGCAGTTCAGGGATTCCCTGGAGATTTGGGATCCTCACAGCTCCATATGGCTTTGGTTCCAAATCCTAGTCCTGTCCCATTCCCGATCCCATTCCCACCCCAAATCCCATTTCTGATCCCATTCCCATCCCAAATCCCGTTCCCGATCCTATTCCCACCCCAAATCTCATTCCTGATCCCATTCCCACCCCAAATCCCATTCCTGATCCCATTCCCATCCCAAATCCCATTCCCACCCCAAATCCCTTTCCTGATCTCATTCCAACCCTATTCCCTTTCCTATTTGCATTCCCATCCCAAATCCCACCCCAAATCCCAAATCCCTCCCCAAATCCCAAATCCCGCCCAAACCCCAAACCCCAAATCCCGCCCCATCCCGATCCCAAAATCCCAAATCCCGCCCCAAATCCCTAATCCCAAATCCCAAATCCCTCCCAGATCCCAAATCCCGCCCCATTCCCGATCCCCAAACCCCAAATACCACCCCAAATCCGTCCCAAACCCCAAATCCCTCCCCAAACCCGATCCCATTACTATACCCAAACCCCAAATCCAAACCCCAAACCCCAAATCCTCCCCGTCCCGATCCCAAAACCCCAAATCCCTCCCCAAACCCCAAATCCCGCCCTATTCCCAAACCCCAAAACCCCAAATCCCGATCCCATAACCCTGAATCCCAAATCCCGCCCCGTTCCCGATCCCAAAATCCCAAACTCCACCCCAAATCCCAAATCCCACCCCAAATCCCAAACCTCAAAACCCCAAATCCCGATCCCATAACCCCAAATCCCGATCCCATAACCCCAAATCCCGCCCCACATCCCAAATCCCGCCCCGTTCCCGATCCCCAAACCCCAAATCCCACCCCAAATCCCAAATCCCGCCCCAAATCCCAAACCCCAAACTCCTCCCCAAATCCCAAATCCCGCCCCGTTCCCGATCCCCAAAACCCCAAATCCCGCACCCCAAAACCCAAACCCCAAATCCCACCCCATTCCCATCCTAAATCCCAAACTCCTCCCAAATCCCAAAATCCCAAATTCCAGCCCCATCCCCGATCCCCAAAATCCCAAATCCCGCACCCCAAATCCCCAAATCCCAAATCCCGCCGTTCCCGATCCCTAAACCCCAAATCCCACCCCAAATCCCAAATCCCAAATCCTGCCCCCAAATCCCAAACCCCAAACCTCCCCAAATCCCAAATCCCGGCCCATTCCCGATCCCCAAAACCCCAAATCCTCCCCAAATCCCAAATCCCAAATCTGCCCCATCCCCGATCCCCAAAATCCCAAATCCCGCACCCCAAAACCCCAAATCCCAAATCCCGCCCCGTTCTGGATCCCCAAACCCCAAATCCCACCCCAAATCCCAAATCCCAAATCCCGCCCCAATCCGACCAAACTCCTCCCCAAATCCCAAATCCCGCCCCATTCCCGATCCCCAAAACCCCAAATCCGAAATCCCGCCCCATTCCCGATCCCAAAATCCCAAACTCCTCCCCAAACCCCAAATCCCGCCCCAAATCCCACCTCCCGCCCCATTCCCGATCCCAAATCGCTCCCGGGCGGAGCTCAGAAACAAAAGGGGAAAAAAACTTTTTGGGGTTGGGAAGAGAAAGATCGCGAACTGCGCCCAACTTTTGGGATCGCCGGAATTTCGGGAATTTTGGGATCGCGAGGGAGTTTTGGGGTTTTTTTGGGGTTTTTTTTGGGATCGTCCGGATTCCCCGCGGGATGTGGCGGAGCTGAGAGAGGCCGCGGTGAGTGCGGGAGGGAGGGAGGGAGGGAAAAACGGGAATTTTGGGAGGAAAAAGGGGTTTTGGGGGGGTGGGAATTTTGGGGTGAAAAGTGGGAATTTTGGGGTGGAAAAGTGGGAATTTGGGAGGAAAAGTGGGAATTTGGGGGGAAAAAGTGGGAATTTGGGGGGAAAAGTGGGAATTTGGGGTGGAAATGGGAATTTGGGGGGAAAAGTGGGAATTTGGGGTGGGGGAAGCGGGATTTGGGATTTTGGGAGGAAAAAGTGGGAATTTTGGGATGGAAAAGTGGGAATTTTGGGGAGAAAGTGGGAATTGGGAGGCGGGGGGAAGCGGGAATTGGGATTTTGGGGGAAAAGTTGGAATTTGGGAGGAAAAAGTGGGAATTTGGGGAGGAAAAGTGGGAATTTGGGAGGAAAAAGCGGGAATTCTGGGCGGGGGGGAAGCGGGTTTTGGGATTTTGGGGAGGAAAGCGGGAAAAGTGGGAAAAATGGAATTTTGGGGGGAAAAAGTGGGAAAAATGGGATTTTCGGGGGGAAAATTCGGGAATTGGGATTTGGCAGGGAGAGCGGGATTTGGGATTTTGCGGGAGGAAAAGGGAAAAGTGGGAATTTTGGGGGGAAAAGTGGGAATTTGGGGAGGAAAAACCGGGAATTAGAAGGGGGGGAGAAGTGAGAATTGGAATTTTGGGGGGAAAGTTGGGAATTTGGGGTAAAAGTTGGGAATTTGGGGAGGAAAAATGGGATTTTCGGGAGGAAAATCCGGGAATTAGAATGTGGGGGGAGAAGTGGGATTTGGGATTTTGGGGTGAAAAGTGGGGAAAATGGGATTTTGGGTGGAGAAAAGCGGGAATTGGGATTTTTGGGGAGGGAAAATTAGGATTTTTGGGAAGGAAAAATCAGGAATTAATTAGGGTTTGGGTGGGGAGGAGATGAGTAAATAACGGGAATGGGAGGAGACAGAATTGGGGAAAATCCAATGGATTTGGATGTTTTTTTATGGGACTTTTTGGGGTTTTTTTAATGGGATTTTGGGGTTTTTTAAATGGGATTTTGGGGGTTTTTTAATGGAATTTTGGGGAGTTTTTAATGGCATTTGGGGAATTTTTATTAAATGGGATTTTGGGATTTTTTAAAATGGGATTTTGGGATTTTTTTTAATGGGATTTTGGGATTTTTTAGGGGATTTGGGTTTCAGGCTTTTGGGATTTTGGGATTTTGGGATTTGGGATCCCCTCGGTGTTTCCCCCCCTATTTCCCATTAGGATTTTTTGGGGATTTTTTTTGATTTTGAGGAATTTTTTTTATTATTATTTTTCTTTTACTTCTGGGGGTGTTTGGGAGGCTTTTTTTTATATTTGGGGATCTTTGGGGGATTTTTGAATATTTTTGGAGGATTTTTCAATATTTTTGGGGGATTTTTTTGCACTCAGGATTTTTTTATTTTTGGAGAATTTTTTGGAGGGAATTTTTTTTTTAACTTTTTTTTTGTTCCATATTTTGGGGACTTCCTTTGAAAATGCTTTTGGGGATTTTTTGGGGGATTTTTCTTTGATTTTGGGGGAGATTTTCTCAGGAATTTATATTTTTATCATTACTATTCCTATTATTGGTTTTAACCTTATTATTGCTATTATTATTCGGGTTTTTTGGGTTTTTTTCTTATTTTTTGGGGGATTTTTTGGGGGATTTTTTTTTCATTTTCAAGGATATTTTTTAGGATCGCCTTTCCCTCCCCAAATTATTAATTTTTCCCCCCAAAATTCCCAAATTTCCTGTCAGGAAGGTGATGAAGCCATTGGTGTTTTGGGGGGAGATTTTCTCTGGAATCTTTTGATTATTATTGTTGTTATTATTACCATCATTATTACTAATATTTTGGGGACTTTTTGGAGTATTTTTTGGGTATTTTTTAATATTTGGGTCGATTTTTTGCGCATTTTTTGGGTTTTCTTCTATTTTTTGTTATTACCATTGTTACTGTTATTGGTTGGTTTTTATCATTGTTTCTATTGTTTTAATAATTATTAGTTATTTTATTGTGTTATCTTTATTATTTTTAAATTATTTTTGTTACTATAATAACATTGGGTTGGTTTTGGGGTTTTTTCTTATTTTTTGCTCGATTTTATGGGGATTTTTTGGGGTATTTTTATCATTTTTGGGTCAATTTTTTTTATTATTTTTTGGGGGATTTTTCTCATTTTTGGGTCAATTTTTGGGGATTTTTTGGATATTTTTCTCATTTTTGGGTCAATTTTTTGTGGATTTTTTGGGGGATTTTTTTAAATTTTCAAGGATATTTTTTAGGATCGCCTTTCCCTCCCCAAATTATGAATTTTTCCCCCCAAAATTGCCGAATTTCCTGGCAGGGAGGGGATGAAGCCGCTGCCTTCCCGCCTGTCCCTGCTGGGAGCAGCTCTGGGAGTTTCTGTCACCATTGGCTTCACCCTGCAGCTCCTCGGGGCCAAGAACAGACACAGGTGAGACCAAAATCCCAAATTCGGGTAAAAAAAACCAAAATTCCCATTAAAACCCCCAAAATTCTAGAGAGAAAATTCAAAATCCCATTTAAAAAAACATAAATCCCATTAAAACACTCAAGTCCCATTAAAAAACCCCAAAATCCCATTAAAAAACCCCAAAATCCTATTAAAGAAAACCACAAAATCCCATTTTTAAAAAAACTAAAATCCCATTTAAAAAAGCCCTAAAATTGCATTTTAAAAAGCCCTAAAATCCCATTAAAAAACCCCAAAATCCCATTGAAAAAACCCTCCCATATCGCACATGACTGTCATATCGTGACACAAACCGCGATATCTCATTAGAAAAACCCCCAAAATCGTCATAAGTAAATCCACCAAAATCGCTGTTAAAAAAACCCCTAAAATCGCGATAAAAACCCCAAATATCGCTATAAAGACCCCCAAAATCGCGAAAAAACCCCCAAAATTCCATTAAAAAACCCCAAATGTCACGACACAACCAGGCGATATCGCGACGCAGTCCCCCCATATCGCGAATAACCCCTCATATCGCAACACAAACCCGCAATATTGCGACACAACCCCGCGATATCACGGCCCTTATCGCGACACAAACTGGTCGTATCACGACACAACCCCACGATATCGTGACACAACACCTCATATCACGACGCAAACCTACGATATCGCGACACAACCCCTCCCACATCACGAGATAACCTGGCGATATCGCGACACAGCCCCCATATCGCGACACAACCCCACAGTATCGCGACACAAACTGGTCATATCACGACAAAACCCCACGATATAGCGACAAAACCCCTCATATCGCAACACAAACCTGCGATATCGCGACGTGAACCCAGGATATCGTGACACAACCCTCCCCTATTGCGACATAACCCCTCCTATCGCGACGCAACCCCGCGATATCGCGACATAACCCCTCCTATCGCGACGCAACCCCGCGATATTGTGATATAACCCCTCCTATCGCAACACAACCCCGCGATATCGCGACATAACCCCTCCTATCGCGACGCGACCCCGCGATATCGCGACACAACCCCTCCTATCGCGACACAACCCCGCCTGTCGCGATGCAACCCTGCGATATGATGATATAACCCCTCCTATCGCGACGCAACCCCGCGATATCGCGACGCAACCCCGCGATATGGCGCCCTAACCCCCGCGCTGTGCCCCCAGCCCCGCGGGGCGCGCCGCCTGCCGGCCGCGCAGCCACCTGGTGTTCCTGAAGACGCACAAGACGGGCGGCAGCTCGCTGGTCAACGTCCTGTCGCGATACGGCGAGTCGCGGCGCCTGCGCTTCGCCCTCCCCCACCGCTACCAGTTCGGCTACCCCGCCGCCTTCCGGGCCACCAGGGTCAGGGGCTACCGGCCCGGGGAGAGCTTCGACATCATCTGCCACCACATGAGGTTCGACCTGCGCGAGGTGAGGGAATTCGGGATTTTGGGGGAAAATGGGAGAATTTGGGATTTTTTGGGAATTTTTTTGGTGATTTTTTGGGATTTTTAAAGATGTTTTCGTGATTTTTTTTCTGATTTTTGTTCTGATTTTTTGGGATTTTTTTAGAATTTTTTGGGGGATTTTTTGCGATTTTTTCAGGATTTTTGGGAATTTTTTTGGGGATTTTTGGGATTTTTTTTTTAGAATTTTTGGGGATTTTTGGGATTTTTTTGGGATTTTTTTCCGATTTTTTTCCAATTTTTTGGTGATTTTTTGGGTTTTGAATTTTTCTTGATTTTGGGGATATTTTTCGGTATTTTGGATTTTGATTTTTGGGATTTTTTAGAATTTTTGGATTTTGGATTTTTTGGGATTCTTTCAATTTTTGGGATTTTTTGGGGGTTTTTTTTACAATTTTTTTCTGATTTTGGGGATATTTTTGGGATTGTTGGGATTTTTTTTTAGAATTTTTTAGAGTTTTTGGGGTTTTAGTTTTTAAATTTTTTAGATTTTTTTGGGGAATTTTTGCAAATTTTTAAGCATTTTTTCTTATTTTTCCTGATTTTGGGGTGACGTTTTGGGCAATTTTTTAGAAATCTTTTCGTGAGTTTTTGTGATTTTTGGATGATTTTTTGGTGACGTTTTTGGGATGTTTTGGTGATTTTTGGAGGTATTTTGGGGAATTTTGGGGCTTTTTATTGGTGACTTTTTGCAGATTTTTATGGGAGTTTTGGGGATTTTATCAGGATTTTTTCAGGATTTTTTGGGGTTTTTTTGAGGAATTCAATGGGATTTTTTTTTTTAATTTTTCAGGATTTTTGGGGTTTGTTTTTAACGCTATTTTGGGCTATTTTGGGGATATTCCTGTTGGTTATCCTGAGCCATTCTGGGCCACCAGGGTCAGGGGCTACCAGCCAGGGGAGAGCTTTGACATCATCTGTCACCACATGAGGTTCGACCTGCGCGAGGTGAGGGAATTGGGAATTTTGGGGATTTTTGGGGTTTTTTGGGATTTTTTGGGGCATTTTTGGGGATTTTTTGGGATTTTTTTAGGATTTTTGGGGAGATTTTTGGAGTTTTTTGGGGATTTTTTGGGGGATTTTTTTCCCATTTTTTGGGATTTTTTGGGGATTTTTTAGAATTTTTTTCTTGATTTTTGGGGATATTTTTTGGGAATTTTGGGAATTTTTTGGTGATTTTTGGGATTTTTTTTCTGAGCTTTTCCTGATTTTTTGGGAATTTTTTAGAATTTTTTGTAGAATTTTTGGGGATAATTTTCAGGATTTTGGGGGATTTTTAAATGGGATTTTTTTGGATTTTTTGGGTGATTTTTTGGATTTTTTGGGGTTTTAGAATTTTTGGACAATTTTTCACGATGTTTTAGGATTTTTCGGTGATTTTTGGTGGCATTTTTCGGGTTTTTATTTACAGGAATTTTTTCGTGATTTTTTTGGAGGATTTTTTGCATTTTTTTGGTGATTTTTTTGGGATACTTTGGGGAATTTTTGGGGAATTTTTGGGGATTTTTTGGTGGGTTTTTGGTGATTTTTTGGGGATTTTTTGGGAATTTTTCAGGATTTTTTTGGGGATTTTTTTGGTGGTTTTTTGCCTTTTTTGGTGATTCTTTGCAATATTTTGGGGGATTTTTTTGGCTTCGTTTGGTGATTTTTTTCAGCTCTTTTTGGGAATTTTTTTTGAATTTTACAGGAATTTCTGGGGATTTTTTTTTTCCATTTATTGGGATTTTTGGGGGAAATTTTTATATTTTTTTGGGATTTTTTAGGGTACTTTTTACTGCTATTTTGGGCTATTTTGGGGTTATTTGGGTTATTCTGCCTTGGGGAGAAGTTTGATGTCATCTGTCATCACATAAGGTTTGATCTGCACGAGGTGAGGAAATTGGGAATTTTGGGAAAATTTGGGAATTTTTGTATAAATTTTTTTTGATTTTTTGGGGATCCAAAAAATCCCCCAAAAATCCCAAAAAGATCCCAAAAAATTCTCAAAAAAATTCCAAAAAATCCCCAAAAAATCCCCCCAAAATTCCCAAAAATCCAAAGAAATAAAAAAACCCTCAAAAATTCCCAAAAAATAAAAAAATCCCAAAAATCCGAAGAAATCTGAAAAACATCCAAAAAATCCCCAAAAAATCCCCCAAAAAATCCCCAAAATCCCCAAAACTCCCCCAGAATTTCCCAAAAAATCCCCAAAAATCCCCAAAAATATCCCCAAAATCCAAAATTTCCAGAAAAAATCCTCAATAAATCCCAAAAAAATCCCCAAAAATCCAAAGAAAATCAAAAAAAATCTCAAAAATTATCAAAAAGTAAAAAAAATTCCCAAAAACCTGAAAAAAATTTAAAAATCCCCAAAAAATCCCCACAAAATAATAAAAAAATCCAAAATTCCAAAAAGTCAAAAAAATCCAAAAAATTTTTAAAAATCCCAAAAATCGAAAAATCCAAAAAAAAAAAAAAAAATAAATAAAAAAATCCCAAAGAAATAAAAACCACCCCAAAATTCCCCAAAAAATCGAAAATAAAACCGAAAAAAACCCCAAAAAATCCCCAAAAATCCCCAAAAACCCCCAAAAACCCTCCAAAAAATCCTCAAAAAATCCCCCAAAAATCCCAAATTTTTTCTCTCCCCTCCAGGTGCAGAAGGTGATGCCCAACGACAGCTTCTACTTCTCCATCGTCCGCGATCCGGGAACGCTCGGCGCCTCAGCCTTCTCCTACTTCCGCTCCGCCTCTCCCGCCTTCCGGAACTCTCCGTCCCTCGACGCCTTCCTGGCCTCCCCGTCGCGCTTCTTCCAGCCCGGAGTCCGCGGCAACCACTACGCCAGGAACCTGCAGTGGTTCGACTTCGGCCTTCCCGACCCCGTCAGCCCCGAGAGGATCCCCAGAATCCTGGGGGAGCTGGAGAAAACCTTCCCGCTGGTGCTGCTGGCCGAGAACTTCGACGAGTCCCTGATTCTGCTGCGGGAGGAGCTGTGCTGGCCGCGGGACGCGGTGGATTCTTTCCCCCACAACTCCCGCGACAGACCCCAGGAGCCCACCCCGGCCCAGATCCGCCTCCTCCGCGCCTGGAACGCCCTGGACTGGGAGCTCTATTCCCACTTCAACCGGAGCTTCTGGAGAAAGGCGGAGAAATTCGGCATCTCGCGGCTGCGGCGGGAAGTGTCGGCGCTGCGGCGGCGGCGGGAATTCCTGGCGGGAAGGTGCCTGGAGGGAGGAGGACCCATTCCCGCCAAATCCATCCCCGACGGGAATCTCAGACCCTTCCAGCCGCCGGGGGGAGGGAGGATTTTGGGGTTTGCGCTGCGGGAAGGGCTGCAGGAGGAGGAGAGGGAGAGATGTCGCCGCATGGCCATGCCCGAGCTGCAGTACAAGGACCTGCTGGAGCGGCGCCAGTTCGGCGGGGAAAACGGGACTGTGGGGGGCTGAATCCCGAAATTCCCCAAATTCCCAAAATTCCCGAGCCGGGCTGGCCTCGGGACTCAGTTTCCCTGGGAAAAGAGGAGATTCCAACAAAATTCCGAGGGAAATTCGGGGGTTTTTACTAGGAATTTCAGGGGTTTTTTCACCTGGAAATCGCTTTTGTGCCTCAGTTTCTCCAGGAAGGTACAATTCCCGAAAATCCCAGGAATTCAGGAATCCCAAAATTCCCAACCCTGGGTTGTTTCCCGGTCTGGATTCCCTGGAAAAGTGACAAATTCCTGCGGAATTCCCATGGGGATTTGGGATTTTCGATTCAAAAAATCCCTTTGTGCCTCAGTTTCCCCGGGAAGGAGCAAAACCCCCAAAACCCCAGGAATTGGGGAATTTTGGGAATTGGGGAATTTGGGGAGCAAAAACCCTAAATCCCAAAGAACTCGGGAATGTTCTCATGGAATGGAAACCACTCCGTGCCTCAGTTTCCCCGGGAAGGTACAACTCCCTCAATCCCTGGGAATTCTGGGAATTTCCCATCACCACTCCGTGCCTCAGTTTCCCCCCGGCAGGTACGATTTCCCCTTTTCCCTTCCGATCCCGCGGGAATTCGGGAATTTCAGGATTCCCGCGCCGGGATCACGCCCTGCCTCAGTTTCCCCCTGGCTGCAGCAATAAATGCGCGCTGATTGGCTGGGCCGGCTGTCAATCACCGCTCTGGAGCACCTGATTGGTTGTTGGTCTGTCCATCAAAACGAATCCTGGAAGTTGATTGGGGGAAAAGGGCGGGAAATCGACTCGCTCGGTGCTCGGCTGAGGTGCCTACATCGATGCACTCGGCATTCGGCTGAGCTTCCTGTATTGATGAGCTCCGTGCTCGGTTGAGTTTCCTAAATCGATGCGCTCGGAGCTCGCTTGAGCTTCCTATATCGATATGATTGACACTCGGTTGAGCTTTCCTGTATCGATACAATCGACACTCTATTGAGCTTCCTAGATCGACTTTTTGGTACTCGATTTAGCGTCCTGTATCGATAAGATCGACACTCGGCTGAGCTTCCTATATCGATACGATTGACACTCCATTGAGCTTCCTAGATCGACGCTTTTGGTACTCGATTGAGCTTCCTGAATCGACACGATCGATACTCGGCTGAGCATCCTATATCGATACGATTGACACTCCATTGAGCTTCCTGGATCGACGCTTTTGGTACTTGATTGGGCTTTCCTGGATCGATACGATCGGTACTCGGCTGAGCTTCCTGTATCGATCATGTCGACACTCGGTTGAGCTTCCTGGATCGAAGCTTTCGGTAGTCGGTTGAGTTTCCTTGATCGATAGGATAGACACTCGATTGTGCTTCCTGTATCGATGCGCTCGGAGCTCGGCTGATTTTCCCTGTATCGACGCTCTCGGCGCTCCGCTGCTCGCCCTGCGCATGCGCACTGCGCAGCCGCGCCCGGAAGCTCCGGAGGGAAGCCGGGAGGGAAAAATCCCCAAAATTCCCCAAAAATCCCCAAAATTCCCCAAATTCCTCCCCGAAAATCCCCTCCGGGAGCCCCAGATCCCCCGAAATTCCCTCCGGAACTCCTAAAATTCCCCCCGGGAGCCCAAAATCCCCGAAATTCCAAAAAAAATCCCTAAAAATTCCCCGAAAATCCCCAAAAAATCCCCGAAATCCTCCCAACAATTCCCTCCGGGAGCCCAAAATCCCCCGAAATTCCCCCGAAATCCCCCTCGGGACCCCCAAAATCCCCCCGGGAGCCCAAAAATCCCCGAAATTCCCCAAAATCCCCTCCGGAACCGCCGGAAATTCCCTTCGGGAGCCCAAAAATCGCCTCCGGAATTCCCAAATTCCCCTCAGGAATTCCCGGGATTTTCCGGGATTTAACTCCCAAATATTCCCGGAAATTCCCGATTTTCCTCAGCGCTTTATCCCCTCAGGACTCCCGAAATTCCCTTTTTTTGGGGATTTTTTGGGATTTAACTCCCCGAAATTCCCGATTTTCCCGCTGCGATTTCCAACCAAATATTCCCCAAATTCCATCCGGATTTCTCTCCTTCCATTTCCCCCTTTTTCCCCATTTTTTCCTTGAATTCTTTTTAATTTCCCCCTTTTCCTTCAATTTTCCAGGAATTTTTTTTCCTTTTTCTCCCTTTTTTTCCTTTTTCCCCCATTTTTCCCTCACTATTTCTTCCTAGATTTTTAAAATTTTTTCCCCTGGGTTTTTTTTGGTCAATTTTTCCAGTTTTTTTCCTACTTTCCCCCACTTTCGCTCCCCATTTTTTCCCCATTTTTCCTCATTTTCCCATCCCTATTTTTCCCTAGATTTTTTTCAGTTTTTCCCCGGGTTTTTTTTCCCCATTTTCCCTCATTTTTTCCCCATTTTTTTGCCACTTTCACTCCCATTTTCCCCCCATTTTTCTCATCCCTATTTTTCCCTAGATTTTTTAAAATTTTCCCCCAAATTTCCCCATTACATTTCCCCATTATTTTATTTTATTTTATTTTATTTTATTTTATTTTATTTTATTTATTAATTCCCGATGGAGTCTCAGTGTGACTACTCGATGTATTTTCCCGCCGTTCCTTTCCCGCCGCGGGAGGAATTCCTGGCGGGAGAATCCGGAGGTTATCGATCCCTGCCGAGGAGAAATCACCTTTATTTGGGGGAAACCGTGAGGTTCCTGCTCGTGCTGCGCTGCCGACCCCAAAATACACAGAATTCCCAGAATCCCACCCAAAATCCCCAAAATTCCGGACCGAATCCCCAAAATTCCGCCCAAAATCCCCAAAATTCCGCCCCAAATCCCGCCAATTTCTCCCAAAATCCCGCCAGCTCCGCCCCGAATTTGGGGAATTTGGGGAATTTGGGGGGTTCGGGGAGCTGGGCGGAGCTGGCCGCGTCGCTGGCCGCGCTGGCCACGGTGACTCGCGGCGATGTCGCGACAGGCGAGGGCGATGTCGCGACAGGCGGCAGGGGGGGACAGCAGGGACAGGAGGATCCCGAGGAGGATCCCGAGGAGGTTCCGGAAGGTTCTCGAAGGTCTCCGGAGGTGTTTCGGGAATGCAAAGCGATGCTGACGCACTCCAGGGGACCCCGCGGGGACAGCGCGGCCGGAGTGAGAGCGCGAGAATGAGGGGATTTGGGGGGAAAAATGGGGGATTTGGGAAAAAAATGGGGAAAATGTGGAGAAAAATGGGGAAATTTGGGGAAAAATGGGGGAAATTGGGGGGAAAATGGGGAAATGGGAAAATTGGGGGGAAAATGGGGATTTGAGGAGAAAATGGGGAAATTGGTGGGAAAATGGGGAGAATTTGGGAGGAAAATGGGGGAAAAAATGGGGAAAATTTGGGGAAAAATGGGAAAAATGGGGAAAATGGGGAAAAAGGGGAAATGGGAAAATTGGGTGGGAAAAATGGGAAAATGGATGGGAAAGGGAATGGGGAAATTTGGGAAATGGGAGAATGGGGAAATGGGGGAAAATGGGGAAAAAAGTGGGAAAAAATGGGAAAAATGGGAAAATGGTGGGGGAAAATGGGAAAAATGGGGAAAAAATGAAATGGGGAAAAAATGGGAAAAAGGAAATGGGAAAAAATGGGAAAAAATGGGAAATTTGGGAAATTGGGGAAATTGGGAAAATTGGGATTTGGGGAAATTGAGGAAAATTGGGGGAAAATGGGGAAATTTGGAGGGAAATGGGGGAAGTTTGGGAGGAAAATGGGAAATTTGGGGGAAAATTGGGGGCAAATGGGAAAATTGGGGGAAATGGGGAATTTTGGGGAAAATGGGAGATTTGGGGGGGGAAATGGGGGAAAATTGGGAAAAATTGGGGAAAAATTGGGGAAAAATGGGAAATTTGGGGGAAATATGAGAAAAATTGGGGAAAAAATGGGGAGAAAAATGGGAAATTTGGGGACAATTTCAGGAGAAAATTGGGGGAATGGGGAAAAATGGGGGAAAAGGGAATATTGTAAAAGTGGGGAAGTGGGGAAAAAATGGGAAATTTGGGGAAAATGGGAAAAATTGGGGGAAAATTTGGGAAAAGTCGGAAAGTGGGAAAGATTGAAAAAGTGGGGAAAATTAGGGAAAAATGGGAAAAAATGGGGGGAAAATGGGAAAAATTGGGAAAAGGGAGGGAAAATGGGAAATGTGAGAAAAGTGGAAAAATGGGGAGAAAAGGGGAAATGGAAAAAGTGGGAAAATGGGCGAAAATGACCCAAAATTTTCCCTTTTTTTTCCCCCATTTTGCCCCCAAATTTCCCCATTTCCCCCATTTTTCCCCAAAATTTCCCCATTTTCCCCCAAAATTTCCCTATTTTTCCCCATTTTCCCCCAATTTTTCCGATTTTTCCCCCAAATTCCCTTTTTCCCCAAATTTTCCCGTTTCCCCAAATTTCCCCAATTTTTCCATTTTTTCCCATTTTTCCCCCATTTTCCCTACATTTCTCCCCCAAATTTCCCCAAATCTCCCCAAATTCCCCCAAATCTCCCCAAATCCCCTGTTTTTCCCAGATCCCCGTGGAGGATCCCATCGTTTCTGCCGATGAGGTGATTTTCCCTCTCACTGTGGCTCTCGACAAGCTGCCGCCCGGCACTGCCAAGGCCAAGGTGACACCTGGGGACAGCTGGGGACACTCTGGGGACACTTTGGGGACATTTTGGGATCAATTGGGGACATTTGGGGATGTTTTGGGATATTGTGGGGTAATTTTGGGGACATCTGGGGACACTTTGGGGACACTTGGGGACACTCTGGAGTCTTTTGGGGACATTTAGGGACATTTTGGGGACATTTGGGGACACTTTGGGATCAGTTGGAGACATTTCAGCGACATTTGGGACACTTTGAGGACATTTGGGGTCAATTTTGGGGACATTTTGGGATCAGTTGGGGACATTTGGGGACACTTTGGGGACATTTTGGGACCGGGAGGGAACCTTGGGGACACCTTGGGGCCATTTGGGGACAATTTGAGGCCATCTGGGGACAATTTGGGGACATTCAGGTAGAATTTGGGGACAATTTGGTGTCACTTTGGTGCCATTTGGGGACAATCCGGTGCCATGATTTGGTGCCACTCTGGAGACACTCTGAGGCCACTCAGTGCCACCCCGGGGTGTCCCCAGATCGTGGTGACAGTGTGGCAGCGCGACGTGGAGCCGCCCGAGCTGCGGGAGGGGACAGCGGGGACGCCGATGACGTCACCGGTGACGTCATCCTCCGCGGCGACGTCATCCTCGGCGACGTCACCCGCCCCGGGGGGTGACACTGCGGGGACAGCGCCGGCCTTGGGGACAGCGGGGACAGCGCCAGCCGCCTCGGGGACAGCGGGGACAGCCCTGGGGACATCGCAGGGGACATCGGGGACATCGCTGGGGACAATGCCAGGAGGCTACCTGCGGCTGCTGCAGGGCAGAGCGCCGGGCCAGCTCTTCCGGCAGCACCGCGGCCACTTCAAGGCACAAGGTGGGGACAGGGAATTGTCACCTCAGTGTCACCTCCCCCTGTCTGGTGTCACCATGTGTCCCCAAGTGTCACCTCAGTGTCACAGTGCTGCCAGCCCAGCTCTTCCGGCAGCACCGCGGCCACTTCAAGGCTCAAGGTGGGGACAGGAAATTGTCACCTCAGTGTCACCTCCCCCTGTCTGGTGTCACCATGTGTCCCCAAGTGTCACCTCAGTGTCACAGTGCTGCCAGCCCAGCTCTTCCGGCAGCACCGCGGCCACTTCAAGGCTCAAGGTGGGGACAGGAAATTGTCACCTCAGTGTCACCTCCCCCTGTCTGGTGTCCCCAAGTGTCCCTGAGTGTCCCCAAGTGTCACAGTGCTGCCAGCTGCAGCACCGCGGCCACTTCAAGGCACAAGGTGGGGACAGGAAATTGTCACCTCAGTGTCACCTGTCCCTGGCTGGTGTCCCCTCAGTGTCATCTCAGTGTCACCTGCCCCGTGGTGTCACCCCTGAGTGACCCTAAGTGTCCCCGAGTGTTCCCTTAGCGTCACCTGAGTGTCACCTCATTGTCACCTGTCCCTGTCTGGTGTCCCTGAGTGTCCCCAAGTGTCCCCTGAGTGTCCCCAAGTGTCCCCAACTTTACCCTGAGTGTCCCAAAGTGACCCCGAGTTTCTCCTGAGTGTCACCCCAGTGTCACCTCTCCCTGTCTGGTGTCCCCTCAGTGTCCCTGAGTGTCCCTGAGTATCTCCAACACCCCTGATGTCCCCAAAGTCCCCAATGTCACCTATGTCCCCAAATATCCAATATCCCCAATGTCCCATCAATGTCCCCAACATCCCCAATGTCCCCATTAATGTCCCCAATGTCCCCATTGTCCCCAATGTCCCCAATCCCCCCAATGTCACCAACATCCCCAATGTCCCCAATGTCCCCAATGACCACAAGACCCCAATGTCCCTAAATGTCCCCAATGTCCCTAAATGTCCCCAATGTCCCTAAATGTCCCCAATGTCCCCGATGTCCCCACAATGTCCCCAATGTCCCCAACGTCCCCAATGTCCCAATGTCCCCAATGTCCCCAATGTCCCCATCGATGTCCCCGCAGTGTCCACCCTGCTGACGGTGCTGCCACCTCCCCGGGTCAGGTGTCGCCAGGTGACAGTGAGCGGGAAATACCTGACCGTGCTGAAAGGTGACTCTGGGGACAGCTGGGACAGCGGGGACACTGGGGGGGTTGGGGACATTGGGGGATTTTGGGGACATTGGGGGGTTTGGGACGTTTTGGGGACATTGGGGGGTTTGGGGACTTTGGGGGAATTTGGGACATTTTGGGGACATTGGGGACATTGGGGACACTGGAGGGGTTTGGGGTGTTTTGGGGACATTGGGGGGTTTGGGGACTTTGGGGGAATTTTGGGGACACTGAGGGGTTTGGGGACATTTGGGGATTTTGGGGCATTTGGGGGGGTTGGGGACAAAGGGGGGGATGGGTGAGGGATTTGGGGACAGAGCCACCTCAATGTCCCCAACTGTCCCGAAATCTCCCAATGTCCCCAAATGTCCCCAATGTCCCCAAATATCCCCAATCCCCCGATGCCCCTGAAGTCCCCAATGTCCCCATCAATGTCCCCAAATGTCCCCAACATCCCCAATGTCCCCAAATGTCCCCAATGTCCCCATCAACATCCCCAATGTCCCTGATATCCCCAATATCCCCAATGTCCCATCAATGTCCTCGATGTCCCCAATGTCCCCAACTGTCCCCAATGTCCCCAATGTCCCCGATATCCCCAATGTCCCCAATGTCCCCAATGTCCCCACCAATGTCCCCAACTGTCCCCGCTGTCCCCAGTGCTCAACTCCAGCTCTCAGGAGGAAATTTCTCTCCTCGAAGTCCAAATTCTCCCCAATTTCAACGCCAGTTACCTGCCCGTCATGCCCGACGGCTCCGTGCTGCTCGTGGATGACGTCTGGTGAGCTTGGGGACACCTGGGGACACTTGGGGACATCTGGGGACATCTGGGGACAACGTGAGACCATCTGGGAGAGATCTGGGGACACTGGAGGGGCATTTGGGGACACTTTGGGGACATCTGGGGTGATGCCCGACGGCTCCATGCTGCTGGTGGATGATGTTTGGTGAGCTTGGGGACACCTGGGGACACCTGGGGACACCTGGGGACATCTGGGGACATCTGGGGACAACGTGAGACCATCTGGGGGGGATTTGGGGACACTGGAGAGGCATTTGGGGACAATATGGGGACATCTGGGGTGATGCCCGATGGCTCTGTGCTGCTGGTGGATGGTGTCTGGTGGGTTTGGGGACATCTGGGGACACCTGGGGACATCTGGGGACACCTGGGGACACTTGGGGACAATGTGGGATAATGTGAGACCATCTGGGGGGGATTTGGGGACACTGGAGGGACATTTGGGGACAATACAGGGACAATATGGGACACACCTGACGGCTCCGTGCTGCTGGTGGATGACGTCTGGTGAGCTTGGGGACACCTGGGGACACCTGGGGACACCTGAGGACATCTGGGGACACCTGGGGACACTTGGGGACACCTGGGGACACCTGGGGACACTTGGGGACACATTGGGGACACATTGGGATTATGTGGGAACAGCTGAGGGGGATTTGGGGACACTGGAGGGACATTTGGGGACATCTGGGGTGATGCCTGACGGCTCCATGCTGCTGGTGGATGATGTCTGGTGGGTTTGGGGACACCTGGGGACAATGTGGGATAATGTGAGACCATCTGGGGGGGATTTGGGGACATCTGGGGTGATGCCCGACAGCTCCGTGCTGCTGGTGGATGATGTTTGGTGAGCTTGGGGACACCTGGGGACACTTGGGGACATCTGGGGATAATGTGGGGATAATGTGGGGACAATGTGAGACCATCTGGGGGGGATTTGGGGACACTGGAGGGACATTTGGGGACACTGTGGGGACGATATGGGACACACCCGACGGCTCCGTGCTGCTCGTGGATGACATCTGGTGAGCTTGGGGACACCTGGGGACACTTGGAGACACCTGGGGACATTGTGGGGACACCTGGGGGGGATTTGGGGACACCTGGGGCAGATCTGGGGACATTTGGAGACACCTGGGGACACCTTAGGGACGCAATGCCCTTAATGTCCCCAACGTCCCCAAGTCCCCTCAATGTCCCCAATGTCCCCAAATCCCCTAAAATATCCCCAAGTCCCCTCAATGTCCCTGATGTCCCCAAGTCCCCTCAATGTCCCCAATGTCCCCAAATCCCCTAAAATATCCCCAAGTCCCCTCAATGTCCCTGATGTCCCCAAGTCCCCTCAATGTCCCCGCTGTCCCCGCTGTCCCCCCAGCCACCACTCAGGCGAGGTCCCGGTCGGCGCGTTCCTGCGTGTCCCCGCCGTGTCCCCAGGGTGGCATTGTCACCTCAGCGCCCTGGAGGAGCAGAACTTCCTCTTCCAGCTGCAGGCGCCCGAGAGACCGCCCAGGGACGGCCGCGAGGTTGGGGACACCGCGGGTGGCCTTGGGGACACCTGGGGACACCACTTGGGGACAGTGCAGTGGCCTTGGGGACAACAGTCGTGGAGTGTCATTGGGTCCTGGTGGCACTAAAATTGCAATGTCCTTGGGGTTTGGGGACACCTGGGGACACTTTGGGACACCGTGGTGGCCTTGGGGACACTTGGGGACACTATGGGGACACTTGGGGACACTTGGGGACATCGTGGTGGCCTTGGGGACAACAGTCATGGAGTCTTGTTGGGTCCTGGTGGCACCAAAACTGGGATGTCCTTGGAGTTGGGGACACTTAGGGACACTTGGGGTGGCCTTGGGGACACTTGGGGACACTTGGGGACACTGCGGTGGCCTTGGGGACACTTGGGGACAGCAGTCGTGGAGTCTCGTTGGGTCCTGGTGGCACTAAAACAGGGATGTCCTTGGGGTTTGGGGACAATTCTTGGGGTTTGGTGACACCTGGGTGGCCTTGGGGACCTCAGGGTCACCCGGAATGTCCCCAAATGTCCCCGAATGTCCCCAGGGCCTGGAGGTGCCCCTGGTGGCCGTGGTCAGGTGGTCAACGCCGAAGCTTCCCTTCACCAACAGCATTGTCACCCACTACCGGTGAGTGTCACCGCAGTGTCACCTGATGTCACCGCCATGTCACCGAGGTCACCCGAGCTTCCCATAGTGCCACCACCTCATTGTCACCTCGTTGTCACCTTGTTGTCACCTCGTTGTCACCTCGTTGTCACCTCCCTGCCTTGGTGTCTTTGCTCTCTGACTGTCCCTGTGGTGTCACTTAGTGTCACCTGATGTCACCACGATGTCCCCAAGGTCACCCGAGCTTCCCATGGTGCCACCACCTCGTTGTCACACCTCATTGTCCAAGTGCCACCTCCTGCTGTCCCTTTGTCACCACGTCCCCAACACCTTCTGTAGCTCCTTTTTGCATTTTCCCACGATGTCCCCACGATGTCCCCAAGCCCTCCAGACCCTCCCGAATGTGTCACCACCTCCTGTCACCTCATTGTCCCTTTGCCACCACATCCCCAGAACCTTCTGTAGCTCCTTCGGTGATGTCCCCAATGTCCCCAACGGTGTCCCCAATGTCCCCAAGCCACCAAAACCTTCCTGAATGTGTCACCACCTCTTGTCCCCTCATCGTCCAAGTGCCACCACCTCCTGTCCCTTTGCCACCACATCCCCAGAACCTTTCTGCATTTTCCCACGATGCCACCACGATGTCCCCGATGTCCCCACGATGTCCCCACGCTGTCCCCAGGCTGCCCAGCATCCGCCTGGAGCGGCCGCGCTTCGTGATGACGGCCACCTGCGAGTCCCCGGTGGTGGCACTGCAGAGGTTCACTGTCACCTACACCCTGCTCAACGACCTGCAGGACTTCCTGGCCGTGCGGCTCGTCTGGACGCCCGAGGCCACCGCCGGTTGGGGACACTGGGGACGTTGGGGACATCGTGGGGACATTGGGGACACTGGGGGTGTTGGGGACATTGGGGACATTGAGGACTTCCTGGCCGTGCGGCTCGTCTGGACGCCCGAGGCCACCGCTGGTTGGGGACATTTGGGGACACTGGGGGGACATCAGGGGTGTTGGAGACATTGGGGACGTTGGGGACATTGGGGGTGTTGGGGACATTGGGGACGTTGGGGACATTGGGGACATTGGGAGGATTTGGGATATTTTGGGACATTGGGGACATTTGGGGACACTGGGGGTGTTGGGGACATTGAGGACTTCCTGGCTGTGCGGCTCGTCTGGACACCTGAGGCCACCGCCGGCTGGGGACATTGGGGGACATTTGGGGATGTTGGGGACATTGGGAGGATTTGGGATATTTTGGGACATTGAGGACATTTGGGGACACTGGGGACATTGGGGATGTTGGGGACATTGGGAGGATTTGGGATATTTTGGGACATTGGGGACATTGGGGACTTCCTGGCCGTCAGACTCATCTGGACACCTGAGGCCACCACGGGTTGGGGACATTTGGGGACATTGGGGACACTGGGGGTGTTGGGGACATTGGGGACACTGGGGACACTGGGGACATCGAGGACTTCCTGGCCGTGCGGCTCGTCTGGACACCCGAGGCCACCGCCGGTTGGGGACATCGTTGGGGGTGTTGGGGACATTTGGGACACTGGGGATGTTTGGGACATTGCGAGGATTTGGGATATTTTGGGACAATGAGAACATTTGGGGACATTGGGGTCATTGGGGACACTGGGGACTTCCTGGCAGTGCAGCTCATCTGGACACCTGAGGCCACCACGGGTTGGGGACATTTGGGGACATTTGGGACACTCGGGGTGTTGGGGACGTTGGGGACATTGAGGACTTCCTGGCCGTGCAGCTCGTCTGGACACCTGAGGCCACTGCAGGTTGGGGACATTGGGGACATTTGGGAACTCGATGGTTTGCCACACCCCGCTGACCTTATGACCCCAGAAATCCCACAAACATTCCCAAAAATTACAAAAAAATTGTCTAAAAATTTTTTTAAAAATCCCCAAAAAGTCACTAAATTTCCCATAAATCCCAACATTCCCGGAAAAAAAAATTCACCAAAAATCCCTCAAAAAAAAAAATCATTAAAAAGCCGAAAAAAATCACCAAAAAATTCAGAAAAAAATCAGGAAAAAATCAGAAAAAATTTTTAAAAAATTCAGAAAAAAATCAGAAAAAATTCCAAAAAAATCGTAAAAAAATCAGAAAAAATTCCCAAAAAATCAGAAAATTTCCCAAAAATCCCCAAATTCCCCAATTTTCCAGGGAAGTCCTCGGGCCGAGGCTCTCTGGACTCGGTGGTTTGCCACACCCCGCTGACCAACCTGGGCTATTCGCGCAAGGGCAGTGCTAGAACCTTCCGCGTGCCCTTCCAGGCCCTGAGAGCAGGACTGTTCGAGGTGGGTGGTTCCCAGTTCATCCCAGTTCATCCCAGTTCATCCCAGTTCATCTAAAACCCCATCCCAGTTCATCCCAGTATGCCCAGTATGGCCCTTCCAGGCCCTGAGAGCCGGGCTCTTCGAGGTGGGTCAGCCCAGTATGTCCCAGTTCATCCCAGTTCATCCCAGTTCATCCCAGTTCATCCCAGTGACCCCAAAACCCCATCCCAGTTCATCCCAGTTCATCCCAGTGACCCCGAAACCCCATCCCAGTTCATCCCAGTTCAGCCCAGTTCATCCCAGTTCATCCCAGTGACCCCGAAACCCCATCCCAGTTCATCCCAGTATGGCCCTTCCAGGCCCTGAGAGCCGGGCTCTTCGAGGTGGGTCAGCCCAGTATGTCCCAGTTCATCCCAGTTCATCCCAGTGACCCCGAAACCCCATCCCAGTTCAGCCCAGTTCAGCCCAGTGACCCCGAAACCCCATCCCAGCTCATCCCAGTTCATCCCAGTTCATCTAAAACCCCATCCCAGTTCAGCCCAGTTCATCCCAGTTCATCCCAGTTCATCCCAGTTCATCCCAGTATGGCCTGAGAGCCGGGCTCTTTGAGGTGGGTCAGCGCAGTATGTCCCAGTTCATCCCAGTTCATCCCAGTGACCCCGAAACCCCATCCCAGTTCATCCCAGTCACCCCAAAACTCCATCCCAGTAACTCCCAGTCCATCCCAGTCCATCCCAGTGCCTCCCAGTTCATCCCAACGCCCCAAAATCCCCACAAATCCTCATCCCAGTCCCCCAAAACTCCATCCCAGTCCATCCCAGTCCCTCCCAGTAACTCCCAGTCTGTCCCAGTTATCCCAGCACATGAAGCTGAAGCTCCAGTTCACGGCCAGTGTGACCAACCCCCCCCCCGAGGCTCGCCCAGTAAGCAGGAAGAGCTCTCCCAGTTCACCGGCCGTCAGGGAACTGGTGGCTGGACTGGGACGGTCCCAGTCCTTCTCCCACCAGCAGCCGGCCAGGAGCCACCTGATGAGGTACTGGGAGGGACTGGGAGGCACTGGGATGGACTGGGAGGGTGGGGGGTGGGGTGGGGGTGGGTGGTGGGGGGTGGGGGTGGGGTTGGGGTGGGGGGTTGGGTGGGGTGGGGGGTGGGGGTGGGGGTGGGTGGTGGGGTGGGGGACTGGGAGGGGACTGGGAAGGGACTGGGATGGACTGGGAGTTACTGGGATGAGGTTTGGGGCACTGGGAGGGACTGGGAGTTACTGGGATATACTGGGAGGGATTGGGATGGGATTTAGTTGAACTGGGAAGGACTGGGAGGCACTGGGAGGGACTGGGAGGGAACTGGGATGGACTGGGATGGACTGGGACGATACTGGGATGGACTGGGATGGACTGGGAATGGGAATTGGGGGGACTGGGAGGCACTGGGAGTTACTGGGATGAGGCTTTTGGTCACTGGGATGGACTGGGAGGGGATTTGGGGATACTGGAGGTGACACTAAGGTGACACAGGTGACACTACCTGTTCTAGGAACACTGGAGGTCACACTGAGGTGACACTGAGGTGTTATAAGGACACTGTAGGTCACACAGGTGACACTGAGGTCACACTGAGGTGACACAGGTGACACTGAGGTGACAATGACACTCCTGTCCCCAGGTCAGGCAGTGTGATGGAGCGCAGAGCCATCACCTCAGGGTGACATGGTGACACTGTGGGTGACATGGGGACACCATAGGGACACTGTAGGTTACACAGATCACACTGAGGTCACCCAGGTGACACTGATGTCACTGTCCCCAGGTCTGGCAGTGTGATGGAGCGCAGAGCCATCACCCCCCCCGTGGGGTCACCCGTGGGACGTCCCCTCTACCTGCCACCGGGAGGTGACAAAGCCGTGCTGGCCTTGGACAAGATCGCCAAGAGGGAGTGCAAGGTGCTGGTGGTGCCACCTCTGCAGTGACCTTGGGGACACCGTGGGGACATCAGAGATACCTTGGGGACATCGTCATTGTCATCAGTGACAGCTTGGGGACATCGCCATTGTCACTGGGGACACCTTGGGGACATCAGAGGTGACAAAACAGCAAAGATCGCCAAGAGGAGTGCAAGGTGCTGGTGGTGCCACCTCTGCAGTGACACTGGGGACACCTTGGGGACATCAACAGGACATCGTCATCATCGCTGACAGCTTGGGGACATCATCATCGTCACTGGGGACACCTTGGGGACATCGCTGGGACACCATGGGGACCTTGAGGACATCATCAGGGACACCTTGGGGACACTGTGGGGACATCAGGGACACTGTGGGGACATGGCCTGGAGCTGTGCCCACGTTTGGGGACATTTGGGGACATTGGGGACATCGGGCAGTGTCCCCGAGCCAAAGGGGACAACTTTATTTATTATTTATTGCCAATAAAGAGGTCTGAATGTCACCTGGGTGTCACCTGGATGTCACCTGGGGGGTCTGGGATGTAACCTGGATGTCCCCAAGGTGGCTTGGATGTCACCTGGCTGTCACCTGAATGTCACCTGGAAGGTCTGGATGTCACCTGAATGTCACTTGGGGGCTCTGGATGTCACCTGGGTGTCACCTGGATGCTCTAGATGTCACCTGGGAGGTCTGGATGTTACCTGGGTGTCACCTGGGTGGTCTTGATGTCACCTGGATGCTCTAGATGTCACCTGGGAGGTCTGGCTGTCACCTGGCTGTCACCCAGATGTCCCCAGAAAGACCACAAACCACAAAAGCCACACTCAGACATCATTTATTGAGCTCTGGGGACACTTTGGGGACACTTTGGGGACACTCTGACCCCGGGGGGTGGCGGGGGGGGGCAGTGCCACCTCCCCCGGTGCCATTTGGGGACATTTGGGGACACTTTGGTCACACAGCCACAGGGTCCTGCAGGTGGTGCTGCCGCTTGACCACGAAGAGCTTCTGGCCGGAGATGGTGACCAGCAGGGAGTGCTCGCCGAACACCACTGGGGACAGAGGGGACAGTGCCACCTCCGTGTGCCCAGGGCCACCCTAGGGCCACCCTCGGTGTCCCCAGAGCCACCCCAGTGTCCCCAAGGCCACCCCAAGGTCACTCTCAGTGTCTCCAAGACCAACCCCAGAACTTGGTGCCACTTTAGTGCCACTTTAGTGCCACTTTGGGACACTTTGGTGGCACCTGACACCCCCCTGGTGACACTTGGGGACACTTTGGGGACAGCGGGGACAACCCTGGAGTCACTGGGGACACTCAGAACAACCCGGAATTCCCCGAAATTCCCCCAAAAATGCGGGAACAGCCCCGTGGGACCTCTTTTGGTGCCACTTGGGGACACTTTGGGACCCTTCAGCTCCACCTGACGGCCCTGGGGACACTTGGGGACACTTGGGGGACCCTTGGGGACAGTTTGGGGACACTTCAGAGCCATATCCAGGGATTAGAGCTCCCTAAATTCCCCCCCAAAATCCCCCCAAAAAAGCGGGGACAGCCCTGTGACATCCCCTGGGGACCTCCTGTGGTGCCACTTGGTGCCACTTTAGTGCCACTTTATGACCCTTTAGTGCCACCTGACAACCCTGGGGACACTTGGGGACACTTTGGGGACCCTTGGGGACACTTTGGTGCTATTCAGGGAGGTCAGAGCCCCCTCAAGCCCCCCAAAAAGCGCGGACAGCCCTGTGACATCCCCTGGGGACCTCCTGTGGTGCCACTTTGGGACCTTCTGCTGCCACTTGGTGCCACTTTGGGACCTTTCAGCTCTACCTGACGGCCCTGGGGACACTTGGGGACACTGTGAGGGCCCTTGGGGACACTTTGGGAACACTTCAGAGCCATTTCCAGGGGTCAGAGCCCCCTCAAACCCCCCGAAAATTTCCCCAAAAACGCAGGAACAGCCCGGTGACATCTCCTGGGGACCTCCTGTGGTGCCACTTTAGTGCCACTTTATGATCCTTTCGAGCTACCTGGTGACCTTGGGGACACTTTGAGGGCCCTTGAGGACACTTTGGGGACACCTCAGAGCCATTTCCAGGGGTCAGAGTCCCCTAAAACCCCCCCAAAATTCCCCCAAAAAAGCGGCAACAGCCCCGTGGGGACCTCATTTGGTGCCACTTTGGGACCTTCTGCTGCCACTCGGTGCCACTTTAGTGCCACTTTGGGACCCTTTAGCGCCACCTGACGACCTTGGGGACATTCTGGGGACACTCTGGGGACATTGGGGACAATCCTGGAGTCACTGGGGAGCCTCAGAACAACCTAAAATTCCCCCTAAATTCCCCCAAAAATGAGGGAACAGCGCATTTTGGTGCCACTTGGTGCCACTTTAGTGCCATTTCGTGACCCTTTGGTGCCGTTTTTTGACCTTGGGGACACTTCGAGGAGCCTTGGGAAGACTTTGGTGACCCTTGGGGACACTTTAGGGACAATATTGGGGTCGTTTTGGGGCCACTTTGGTGCCACTTAATGCCACTTTGCGACCCTTTAATGCCACTTGGTGACCCTTTGGTGCCATTTTTTGACCCTGGTGACACTTCGAGGACCCTTGGGGACACTTTGGTGACCATTGGGGACACTTCGAGGACATTTTTAGGGCCATTTAGGGACAACGTTGGGGTCATTTCGGGTCATTTTGGGGCCACTTTGTGACTCTCTAGCGCCACCTGGCGAGTTTTTAGCGCAACTTCTCCCCCGCGGTGACACTTTGGGGACATTTCGGGACAATTTTGGGGTCATTTGGGACAATTTTGGGGTTTTTCCTCACCCGAGAGGCGACGGAAAGGAGGTTCGTGGCCACGGGGCAAGCGGAGCCCCAGAGCTGTGGCCACCAAGCCCTGCAGGACGTTCGCCGTGTGTTCGTCGTTCTCCAGGTCCCCCGAGGACTGGAAAAGGAGAATTTTGGGGTTTTTAGGATCCCAAAATTTTGGGGGATTTGGGGTTTGAACGTCCCGAAAAAATTGGGAAACTCGAAGGAAAAAATCCCATTTAAAAAACCCCAAAAAAATCTCATTTAAAGTACCCAAAACCGCCTGGGAATTCCTAAATAACACCCAAAAAATTACTTGAGACACCCAAAAAAAAATCTCAAAATTTTGGGGGATTTGGGGTTTGAACGTCCCGAAAAAAATGGGAAACCCGAAGGAAAAAATCCCATTTAAAAATCCCCAAAAAATCGTATTTAAGTGCATCCAAAACCACCTGGGAATTCCTAAAAAACACCCCAAATTTACTTCAGACACCCCAAAAAAATCCCAAAATTTTGGGGGATTTGGGGTTTTATTTTTCTCCCAATTTTAAAAAAAATTTTTCTCCCCAATTTTTTTTTATTTTTCTCCCCATTTTTTGGCTTTTCCATCCCCAATTTTTTTTTATTTGTCTCTCCATTTTTTCCTTCTCCCTCCCCAGTTTTTTTTATTTCTTTTTCTCCCCAAATTTCGATTTTTTTCCCCCCAAATTTGGGTTTTCCATTCCCAATTTTTTAATTTTTCTCTCAATTTTTAAAATTTTTCTCCCAATTTTTTTTCTCCCCAATTTTTTTTATTTCTCTCCCCATTTTTTTTCTTTTTCTCCCAATTTCTTTTCAATTTTTCTCCCAATTTTTAAAATTTATTTTCCCAATTTTTTTTTTAATTTTCTCCCCGATTTTTAAATTTATTTTCCCCCCAAATTTCGATTTTTTAAATTTATTTTTCCCCCCAAATTTGACTTTTCCATCCCCAATTTTTTTTTATTTTTCTCTCCATTTTTTTCTTCTCTCTCCCCAGTTTCTTTTATTTATTTTTCTCCCCAAATTTCGATTTTTTCCCCCAAATTTGGGTTTTCCATCCCCAATTTTTTTTTCTTTTTCTCCCAATTTTTTTCCTCTCCCTCCCCAATTTTTTAAATTTATTTTTCCCCTCAAATTTCGATTTTTTTTTTCCCCCAAATTTCCATTTTCCCCCAAATTTGGCTTTTCCATCCCAATTTTTTTTTTTCTCCCATTTTTATTTCTCTCCCAGTTTTCAATTTTCTCCCCAATTTTTTTTATTTTTTCTCCCAAATTTTTCTTTTTCTCCATTTTTTTTATTTTTCTCCCAATTTTTTTAATTTATTTTCTCCCCCAAATTTCCATTTTTTAAATTTATTTTTCCCCCCAAATTTCCATTTTTCCCCCAAATTTGGTTTCTCCTCCCCAATTTTTCTATTTTTCTCCCAATTTTTTAAATTTATTTTTTCCCCCAAATTTCCATTTTTTAAATTTATTTTTCCCCCCAAATTTGGCTTTTCCATCCCCAATTTTTTTTATTTTCCTCCCCGATTATTTTTTTATTTCTCCCCAATTTTTTAATTTATTTTTCTCCCCAAATTTTCCATTTTTCTCCCCAAATTTTCCATTTTTTCCCAAATTTCCCCATCTCTCCTCACCGCCAGCACAGCTCCGTCGCTGATGATGAGATATCCAGCCTGGGCTGGAACTCGCTCCAGGCCCTGAGTCAGCGCCGACGTCTGAAACCAGTACGGACCAGTTTGGACCAGTATAAACCAGTACAAACCAGTTTGGACCAGTAAGAACCAGTACGGACCAGTATGGACCAGTACAGACCAGTATGGAGCAGTAAAAACCAGTATAGAGCAGGAAAAACCAGAAAAAAACCAGTTAAAATTAACTAGTACAAACCAGTATGAACCAGTATGGACCAGTATAAACCGGTTTGGACCGGTTTGGACCAGTATAAACCAGTATGGACCAGTATGAACCAGTTTGGACCAGTATAGACCAGTAAAAACCAGTATAGAGCAGGAAAAACCAGAAAAAAACCAGTTAAAATTAACTAGTACAAACCAGTACGGACCAGTTTGGACCAGTTTGGACCAGTCTGGACCAGTCTGGACTGGTTTGGACCAGTTTGGACCAGTAAAAACCAGTATAGAGCAGGAAAAACCAGAAAAAAAACAGTTTAAACTAACCAGTATAAACCAGTATCAACCAGTACAGACCAGTATGGACCAGTTGGAACCAGTATAAACCAGTTTGGACCAGTCTGGACCAGTACAGACCGGTTTGGACCAGTATGGACCAGTAAAAACCAGTATAGAGCAGGAAAAACCAGGAAAAAAACAGTTTAAATTAACTAGTACAAACCAGTACGGACCAGTTTGAACCAGTATAAACCAGTATGGACCGGTTTGGACCAGTATAAACCAGTAAACACCACAAAAACCAGTATAAAGTAACTAGTATAAACCAGTATGAACCAGTTGGAACCAGTATAAACCAGTATAGACCAGTATAAACCAGTATAAACCAGTACGGACCAGTATAGAGCAGTAAAAACCAGACAAAACCAGTTTAAACCAACCAGTAGAAACCAGTACGGACCAGGAGCATCCCAGTAACACCCAGTGAAGCCCAGAGCTCCTCCCAGTTCCTCCCAGTTCCATCCCAGTATAAACCAGTCCCTCCCAGTCCCTCAGTTCCCATTCCCAGTTCCATCCCAGTCCCTCCCAGTCCCTCCCAGTCCCTCCCAGTCCATCCCAGTCCATCCCAGTTCAATCCCAGTCCATCCCAGTCCACCCCAGTTCATTCCCAGTTCCCCCAGTTCCCCCAATTCCCATTCCCAGTCCATCCCAGTCCATCCCAGTCCATCCCAGTCCCTCCCAGTCTCTCCCAATCCATCCCACTCCATCCCAGTCTCTCCCAGTCTCTCCCAGTCTCTCCCAGTTCTCACCATAGCGACGCTGCGGCTTCCCTTCGTCCCACGTGACCTCACCTCCCTTCCGGCCACGTGACTCCGCCCCTCCGCCCTCATTGGCTGCCGCCGCCGCTTTACGACAGCGCAGCGCTCGCTGTTTATCGCTATGGCGGCGCGCTTTACGGCAGAGTGGCGCAGGCTCCCTCCCAACATGGCGGCGCGCTGGCACGACAGCGCCGCGCTTTACGGCAGTGTGGCGCGCAGTGTTTTGCTAATGAAAGGGGGCGTGGCCTGAGCTGTCAATCAACGGCTATTGCCCCGCCCCCTGTAACTCCCAGTCCATCCCAGTAACTCCCAGTCCATCCCAGTCCATCCCAGTCCATCCCAGTGCCTCCCAGTATCTCCCAGTTCATCCCAGTGACCCCCGGGGTGGGGGAGGGGCAGCCCATGCCCGCCCCTCCCCCCTTCCCCTCCCCTCCCCCACCCGGTTAATCATTAATTAGTCCAAAGTCCGGGGGGAGGGGCAGCAGCGCCCATCCCCCACCCCGGGGTCACCCCACCCTCCCAGTGCCTCCCAGTTCATCCCAGTATGATTCCAGTTCATCCCAGTTCCATCCCAGTATCATCCCAGTACAATCCCAGTATGATTCCAGTTCTATCCCAGTTCCTCCCAGTTCATCCCAGTCCATCCCAGTATGATTCCAGTAAGGCCCAGTTCCATCCCAGTTCATTCCCAGTATGATTCCAGTCCCTCCCAGTCCATCCCAGTAACTCCCAAATTCTCTCCCATTGCTCCCCAGTGCCTTTCCAGTCTCTCCCAGTCCATCCCAGTTCCCCCAAATCTCCTCCCAGTTCCCCCCAGTCCCTCCCAGTCCCTCCCAGTCCCTCCCAGTTCCCCCCAGTCCCTCCCAGTTCCCCCCAGTCACTCCCAGTTTGCCCCAAATTCCCCTCAGTCTCCTCCCAGTCCATCCCAGTCTCTCCCAGTTCTCTCCCAGTCCCTCCCAGTTCATCCCAGTCCCCCCCAAATCCCCTCCCAGTCCCTCCCAGTCCCTCCCAGTGCCCCCAGTGCCCGCGGTGTCACTGTCCCCTCACGCGGCTATAACTCCCGCTGTCCCCAGTGTCACCTCAGCCATGCCGCTGTCACCTCCCCCCTCGCTGGCCCTGCCGGTGGCCCTGGTGGCCTTGGTGGCCCTGCTGGTGGCCCCGGTGGCGCTGGGCTGGGACAGCAACACCCGCAGTGCCACCCTGGCGGTGGAGAACGGGGGAGAGTGGGGACACTGGGGTGACCCCGAGTTCTGCCCCGGGAGGGACTTCGCCAGCGGATTCCAGCTGAAGGTGACACTGGGGACACTGGGGACAGTGGGGACATTGGGGACATTGGGGACAATGGGGGTGTTGGGGGATTGGGGACAGTGGGGGGATTGGGGACATTGAGGGGATTTGGGACACTGGGGACATTAGTAGAGACATTGGGGGATTGGGGACAGTGGGGACACTGAGGGGATTTGGGGACATTGGGGGGATTGGGGGTGTTGGGGACATTGGGGGGTTTGGGGACATTGGGGGATTGGGGACATTGAGGGGACAGTGGGGACACTGGGGTGACCCCGAGTTCTGCCCCGGGAGGGACTTTGCCAGCGGCTTCCAGCTGAAGGTGACACTGGGGACATTGGGGACACTGGGGACATTGGGGACATTGAGGGATTGGGGACATTGGTGGGTTTGGGGACATTGGGGACACTGTGGTGTTGGGGACATTGGGGGACATTGGGGGGATTGGGGACACTGGGGGGATTTGGGACATTGGGGACAGTGGGGTGACCGAGTTCTGCCGGGAGGACCGCCAGTGGATTCCAGCTGAAGGTGACATTGGGGACACTGGGGACATTGGGGATATTTGGGACATTGGGGACATTAGGGACATATGGGATATTTGGGGTGTTGGGGACATTTGGGGTCATTGGGGAGATTGGGGACACTGGGGGATTTGGGGGATTTGGGGACATTGGGGACATTGGGGATGTTGGGAACATTGGGGGACACTGGGGATATTGGGGACATTTGGGGACATTGGGGATATTTTGGGATTTTGGGGACATTGAGGGCATTGGGGACACTGGGGTGACCCCGAGTTCTGTCCCGGGAAGTCCTTCACCAGTGGATTCCAGCTGAAGATGACACTGGGGACATTGGGGACATTGGGGACATTGGGGGGACTTTGGGGACATTGGGGACATTGGGAGATTGGAGACACTGGGGACACTGGGGGATTGGGGTGTTGGGGACATTGGGGGACATTGGGGGATTTGGGGACATGAGGACATTGGGGACATTGTGGGATATTGGGGATTTTGGGGACACTGGGGACATGGGGGGTGTTGGGGATTTGGGGACATTGAGGACATTGGGGACATTGGGGATATTTTGGGATTTTGGGGACATTTGGGGACATTGGGGATTTGGGGACATTGGGGGAGACATGGAGGGGACAAAGGGTGGACACAGGGGACACTGGGGACATCATGGGGACACCATGGGGACAGGGGGATTGGGGGTGACACGGGACAAGGGGGGGACACAGAGGTGACATTTGGGGACACAGAGGTGACAGATTTTGGAGTGACAGATTTGGGGTGACATTTGGGGACACACAGGTGACATTCTGGGTGACATTTGGGGACACACAGGTGACATTCTGGGTGACATTGGGGACACACAGGTGACATTCAGGGTGACATTTGGGGACACACAGGTGACATTCAGGGTGACATTTGGGGACACAGGTGACATTCAGGGTGACATTTGGGGACACACAGGTGACATTCTGGGTGACATTTGGGGACACACAGGTGACATTCAGGGTGACATTTGGGGACACAGGTGACATTCAGGGTGACATTTGGGGACACAGGTGACATTCAGGGTGACATTTGGGGACACACAGGTGACACTTGGGGACACACAGGTGACACACAGGTGACATTTGGGGACACACAGGTGACATTTGGGGACACAGAGGTGACATTTGGGGACACAGAGGTGACATTTGGGGACACACAGGTGACACACAGGTGACATTTGGGGACACACAGGTGACATTTGGGGACACACAGGTGACATTTGGGGACACACAGGTGACATTCAGGGTGACATTTGGGGACACAGAGGTGACATTTGGGGACACACAGGTGACATTTGGGGACACACAGGTGACATTCAGGGTGACATTTGGGGACACAGAGGTGACATTTGGGGACACACAGGTGACATTTGGGGACACACAGGTGACATTCAGGGTGACATTTGGGGACACACAGGTGACATTTGGGGACACAGAGGTGACAAATTTTGGGATGACAGATTTGGGGTGACATTTGGGGACACAGAGGTGACATTTGGGGACACACAGGTGACATTCAGGGTGACATTTGGGGACACACAGGTGACATTCAGGGTGACATTTGGGGACACACAGGTGGAGCCCCACAAGGGGTTCTTCGGTGACGACACCGGGCTGAACGGCGTCAGGCTGCTCTGTGACAAATCCGGCACGGTGACATCCAGCGAGGGACCGTGAGTGACCGCGGGGACAGCGGGGGGGACACGGCCACCGTGAGCCCGGTGTGGCCACCAAATCTGAACTGTGGCCACCGTGAGCCTAATGTGGCCATTAAATCTGAACTGTGGCCACCATGAGCCCAATGTGGCCATCAAAACTGAACTGTGGCCACTGTGAGCTAAATATGGCCACCGGAACTCAACTGTGGCCACCGTGAGCCTAATGTGGCCACCATGACCCAACCCTGGCCACCTTGACCCAACCCTGGCCACCAGGATTCTTCCGTGGCCACCAAAACCCAATCTTGGTCACCATGACTTCCATGGCCACCAAAACCCTTCCAAGGCCACCACAACCCAACCAAGGCCACCTTGACCCAACCATGGCCACCATGACCTCTCTATGGCCACCTTGACCCAATCACGGCCATGACAACTCTTCCATGATCACCATCACCCAACCATGGCCACCAAAACTCAACCATGGCCACCACAACCCAACCATGACCACCTTGACCCAACCACGACCATGACAACTCTTCCATGACCACCAAAACCCTTCCATGGCCACCACGACCCAACCATGACCACCTTGACCCAACCATGGCCACCATGACCTCTCTATGACCACCACAACCCAACCATGGCCACCTTGACTCTCCCACGGCCACCAAAACCCAACCATGACCACTATGACCCTTGCATGGCCACCTTGACTCCTCCATGACCACCTTGACCCAACCAAGGCCACCTTGACCCAACCATGGCCACCACAACCCAACCATGGCCACCACAACCCTTCCATGGACCACCATGACTCCTCCAGGGCCACCAAAATCCTTTCAAGGACACCACAACCCAACCATGGCCACCCCGAGCCCCAGCAGGCACCTCAGGCGGGTTCCCGCTGTCCCCCTGACCTGCTGTCCCCCTCTGTCCCCTCAGCCGCGGCGCCTGGAGCCGGCCGGAGTCGTGTCGCCCCGGGCAGCGGCTGGTGGCCTTCCGGCTGCGCGTGGAGTCGCCGCGGGGGCTGTGGGACGACACGGCCGCCAACGCCATGGCCGCCATCTGCTCGGACGGCTCGGTGCTGGAGGGCCGAGGTGGCCCCCAGGGCTCCTGGGGCAACTGGAGCTTGCCGTGCCCGCCGGGCGCCGCCGTCTGCGGGCTGCGGACGCGGCTGGAGCCACCGCAGCGCGGAGGGGACGACACCGGGCTCAACGACGTGGAGCTGTACTGCTGCCCCTGAGGGCATCTGGGGACAGCTTGGGGACATCCTAGGGGCTTGGGGACAGCTTGGGGACACAGCGGGGAGGGGACGACACCGGGCTCAACGACGTGGAGCTGTACTGCTGCCCCTGAGGGCATCTGGGGACAGCTTGGGGACAGCTTGGGGACATGCTGGGGACATGCTGGGGACATGCTGGAGCCACCGCAGCGCGGAGGGGACGACACCGGGCTCAACGACGTGGAGCTGTACTGCTGCCCCTGAGGGACACCTGGGGACAGCCTGGGGACATCTGGGGACATCCTAGGGGCTTGGGGACAGCTTGGGGACACAGCGGGGAGGGGACGACACCGGGCTCAACGACGTGGAGCTGTACTGCTGCCCCTGAGGGACACCTGGGGACAGCTTGGGGACACCTGGGGACATCCTAGGGGCTTGGGGACAGCTTGGGGACATGCTGGGAGCTTGGGGACAGCTTGGGGACATGCTGGGGACATGCTGGAGCCGCCGCAGCGGGGAGGGGACGACACCGGGCTCAACGACGTGGAGCTGTACTGCTGCTCCTGAGGGCATCTGGGGACAGCCTGGGGACATCTGGGGACATGCTGGGAGCTTGGGGACAGCCTGGGGTCATCTGGGGACATCCTGGGGAGCTTGGGGACATCCTGGGAGCTTGGGGACATGATGGGGACATCTTGGGGACATGCTGGGAAACTTGGGGACATCCTGGGAGCTTGGGGACATCCTGGGGACATGCTGGAGACATGCTGGGGAACTTGGGGACATCCTGGGGACATGCTGGGGACCTCTGTGACCTCCTGGGGACCTCTGGGATCTCTCGTTGACCCCACTGACCCCCCCAGTGTCCCCAATGTCCCCCAATGTCCCCTCCCCCCCAATAAACCACCCCCCGGTTAAGCTCCGCCTCCTCATTTGGGGATTTTTTGGGGAATTTTTTGGAATTTTGGGTTCCTGAGGACAGCCGGGTGGGGGAGGGGTGGCGCCTGGAGCTTCCCTCCGGATTTTGATGTCCCCAAATGTCCCCAAATGTCCCCAAATGTCCCCAAATCCCAAATGTCCCCAACGTCCCCCTTTGCCACCTCGTTCTGGGGGAACTGGGAGGGGATTTGGGGGGAACTGGGAGTTACTGGGAGGCACTGGGAGGGGAATGACCGTGGGGACACCGTGGGGACACCGTGGGGACATCGGGGGTGGCACTGTCCCCTCCCCATGACGTCACTGCCACCGCCCCCCTTCCCATTGGCTGCTCTGCTGGGGTGACTGGGAGGGACTGGGATGAACTGGGATGGACTGGGATTGAACTGGGAGGAACTGGGATGGACTGGGAATGAACTGGGATGGACTGGGAGGGACTGGGATGGACTGGGGACTCCCCCCCACCATTGTCCCCACCGGTGACACCAAACTGGGACAAACTGGGACGAACTGGGAGTTTATTGAGTTCCTATAAACATCCAGGAGGGCTCAGGGGACACTTTGGGGACACCTTGGGGACATCCAAACCCCCTTTGTCCCCCCCTGAGGGCTCCAGGGACACTTTGGGGACATTTTTGGGACCCCCAGAGGCTCCCAGGACACTTTGGGGACCCCCAGGTCACTCCCTGTCCCTTCAGAGAGCTCCAGGAACACTTTGGGGACACTCAGGTGACAATTCCGTGTCACTGCCCCCCCGGCTCTCCTGTCCCCCCAGAGGTGACACTTTGGGGACACTCTGGTGTCACCCTGCTGTCACTGCCCCCCCTGGCTCTCCTGTCCCCCCAAAGGTGACACTGGTGACACTTTGGGGACATTCTGGTGTCACCCCGCTGTCACTGCCCCCCCTGGCTCTCCTGTCCCCCGCCGTTCGCCTTCCCGAAGGTGACATTGGTGCCACCAGTGCCACCCTGCGGACTGTCCCCAGGCTCCCCCTTGGCGGCGGGTGACGCCCCGGCGGTGGCACTTGGGGACATCTGGGTGGGCTGGCCGGGCGGGGTGGCGCCGGGGGGGGTGGCGGTGGCAGTGCCACCTGCCTTGGTGTCCCCGGCGGGCGGCAGTGACACCACGATGTACTTCTGCACGGCGCTGGTGGCGCTGGTGGCGCTGGTGGCACTGGGGACAGCGGGGGCTGACACCAGCTTGACCAGCGGCTGCACGCTGGGGACACTGGGGACAGTGGTGGTGACAGGGGAGGTGGCGGTGGGGGCGGGGGAGGTGCTCAGGGTGATCACCTGAGGGGACAGAAGGGGACAGTTGGGTCACCGCGGTGTCACCTCGTTGTCCTTCTATTGTCACCTCATTGCTCCTTCGTTGTCACCTCATTGTGCTCTTGTTGTCACCTCATTGTCCCTCCCGCCATGTCCTCCGTGACCCCCAATGTCCCCAGTGATGTCCCCAAAGTCCCCAATCCCCCAGACATGTCCCCAACTATCCCCATCAATGTCCCCAATGTCTCAAACATCCCCAATGTCCCCAATCCCCTCAATGTCCCCACTGTCCCCAAATGTCCCCAATGTCCTCAATATCCCCCAATGTCCCAAATCCCATCAATGTCCCCAAATGTCCCCAAAATCCCAAAATATCCCCAACCCCCAAACATCCCTGGTGCCCCCACTGTCCCCAATCCCTCGATGTCCCCAAATCCAACCAATGTCCCTAATGTCCCCAATGCCCAAAATATCCCCAATGTCCCCAACGTCCCCAATGATGTCCCCATTGTCCCCAATGTCCCCAATCCCCTCAATCCCCCCAATGTCCCCATTGTCCCCAATATCCCAAATCCCCTCAACATCCCCAATGATGTCCCCAACGTCCCCAAGCCCCCACTCTCCCCAGATGTCCCCAAATGTCCCTGCTGTCCCCAATGTCCCAAATATCCTCAACCCCCCGCTGTCCCCAATGTCCCCAAATGTCCCCAACATCCCCACTCTCCCCAATGTCCCCAATATCCCAAATCCCCTCAACATCCCCAGTGTCCCCAATGATGTCCCCAATGTCTCCATGTCCCCAGATGTCCCCAGTGTCCCCAGCTGTCCCCAGCTGTCCCCGCTGTCCCGTACCTGCTGGCTGGCGCTGCTGGCCGAGGAGGACATGACGATGAACTTGGCGGGCGGCGGTGACGGCTGCGTCGGTGTCCCCGGGCGGCCCGAGGCCAGCGTGGGGACAGTGACGGGGACAGGGACGGGGACAGGCAGGGCGATGGCGCTGGGGACCTTGATGATGCTGGGGGGGCGGGGCTGGACCCCCGGCGTGGGCGGGGCTTGAGACAGCGTCAGCGTGGGGCGGGGCTGGGGGACATGGGGACAGTTAGGGACATTGGGGACATTGGGGGGCATTGGGGATATTGGGGACATTGGGGGCAGTGGGGACATTGGGGACATGGGGACAGTTAGGGACAGTTAGGGGACATCGGGGACATTGGGGGGATGTTGGGGACATTGGGGACATGGGGACAGTTAGGGACATTGGGGACGTTGGGGACATCAGGGACATTGGGTCAGCGTCGGGTGTGGCTGTGGTGACATTGCAGATGTCCCCAATGTCCCCAATTCCTTCAATCCCCCCTCAATGTCCCCAATGTCCCCCAATGTCCCCAAATCCCCCCAATATCCCTAATGCCATTAATGTCCCCAGTGTCCCCACTCCCTCAATGTCCCCAATGTCCCCAACGCCCCCATTGTCCCCAATGTCCCCAGTGTCCCCACTCCCTCAATGTCCCCGCTGTCCCCATTGTCCCCAGTGTCACCTGGGTGATGGTCAGCGTTGTCCTGTTGACCTGCTGGGCCTGCAGGGCCGCCTGTGTCCCCAGTGTCCCCAATGTCCCCAATGTCCCCAATCCCCTCAATGTCCCCAATATCCCAATCCCCTCAATGTCCCCAATGTCCCCAACCCCCCCGCTGTCCCCATGTCCCCAGTGTCACCTGGGTGATGGTCAGCGTTGTCCTGTTGACCTGCTGGGCCTGCAGGGCCGCCTGGGCTCTGGCCTTGACCACGTGGGAACACAAAAGGCCACCAAGGTAGCCAAAGTCCCCTCGGTAGGACTCGGGGCTGTCGGGGGGAGGGCGAGCCTTGGCCAGGACAGGGGCACAGTGCTTCTGTGGGGACAGTGGGGACATTGGGGACATCAGAGTGACACTGGGATAACCCAGCACAGGGGCACAGTGCTTCTGTGGGGACAGTGGGGACATCGTTGGGGACATGGGGACATCATGGGGATATCATTGAGAGATCATTGGGGACATGGTGACATCATTGGGGACATTGGGGACATCACTGGGGACACCAAAGGGACTCGGGGCTGTCGGGGGGGGGGCGAGCCTTGGCCAGCACAGGGGCACAGTGCTTCTGTGGGGACAGTGGGGACATCTGAGTGACATTGGGGACATGGTGACATCATGGGGATATCATGGAGATATCACAGTGACAGCAGGGACATCACTGGGGACATTGGGGACATCAGAGTGACATCAGAGTGACACTGGGATATCACTGAGATATCATTGGGGACATTGGGGACATCAGAGTGACACTGGGATAACCCAGCACGGGGGCACAGTGCTTCTGTGGGGACATTGAGGACATCATTGGGGACATCAGAGTGACATCAGAGTGACACTGGGATATCATTGAGAGATCACCGGGGACATTGGGGACATCTGAGTGACATTGGGGACATCAGAGTGACACTGGGATATCACTGAGATATCACTGGGGACACTGGGGACATCAGAGTGACACTGGGGACATCATACGGACACGAGGACATTGCTGGGACATCACTGGGGACATCAAGGACATCACTGGGGACATCATTGGGGACACTGGGGATATGGGAGGGATCGCACACAACTTGTTCCTGTGTGTCCCCAATGTCCCCAGGGTGTCCCCAAGGTGTCCCCAATGTCCCCAAGGTGTTCCCAAGGTGTCCTCAATGTCCCCAAGGTGTCCTCATTGTCCCCAGGGTGTCCCCAATGTCCCCAGGGTGTCCCCAATGTCTCCAAGGTGTCCCCAGGGTGTCCCCAATGTCCCCAAGGTGTCCCCAAGGTGTCCCCAAGGTGTCCCCAATGTCCCCAGGCTCACCAGCAGCAGGGTCTGCACGTGGTCAGCCCCTATCCGGTCAATGTTGCTGACCAACCCAATGTCCCCAGGGTGTCCCCAATGTCCCCAGGGTGTCCCCAGGGTGTCCCCAATGTCCCCAAGGTGTCCCCAAGGTGTCCCCAATCTCACCAGCAGCAGGGTCTGCACGTGGTCAGCCCCTATCCGGTCAATGTTGCTGACCAACCCAATGTCCCCAGGGTGTCCCCAATGTCCCCAATGTCCCCAAGGTGTCCCCAAGGTGTCCCCAATCTCACCAGCAGCAGGGTCTGCACGTGGTCAGCGCCGATCCGGTCAATGTTGCTGACCAACCCAATGTCCCCAAGGTGTCCCCAATGTCCCCAAGGTGTCCCCAAGGTGTCCCCAATGTCCCCAGGGTGTCCCCAAGGTGTCCCCAATGTCCCCAAGGTGTCCCCAATGTCCCCAGGGTGTCCCCAATGTCCCCAAGGTGTCCCCAATCTCACCAGCAGCAGGGTCTGCACGTGGTCAGCCCCGATCCGGTCAATGTTGCTGACCACAGGTCCTTCCAGAATGTTCCTCACACGTTCACCTTCGGCCGGCAGCCGCGGCAGGATGAGGGTCTTGATCACCTGGGGACATTTGGGGACACTGGGGACATTAATGGGGACACTGGGGAGATTGGGGAGATTGGGGATATTGGGGATATTGGGGAGATTGGGGACACTGGGGACATTAATGGGGACACTGGGGAGATTGGGGATATTGAGGATATTGGGGACGTTGGGGACACTGGGGACATTAATAGGGACATTGGGGACATTAATGGGGACATCAGGGACATTGGGGATTTGGGGTGTTGGGGACATTGGGGATAATTTGGGACATTGGGGACATTGGGGACATTGGGGACACTGGGGACATTGGGAAGATGTGGAACACTTCAGGATTTTGGGGACATTGGGGACCTTGAGGGATTAATGGGGACATTGGGGGCTTTGGGGGACACTTGGGGACATTGAGGGGATTGGGGACATTCAGGACAGCGGGGAGGTGACAGAGGTGTCCCCCAGGTGCCACACAGATGTGCCCCAGAGGTGACACTGGGTGTCACTCACGTCGTGTCCCAGCTCGGCCAGCCCCGCGATGGATCCATAGCGAGTCGTCCAGGGGGTTTTGTCATCCACCCAGCTCTGGGGGAACCCAAAATCCCAAATTCTGACCCCAAATTCCAAATTCTGACCCCAAATTCTGAATTTCTGACCCCAAATCCCAAATTCTGACCCCAAATCCTGAATTTCTGACCCCAAAATATGAATTTCTGACCCTAAATCCTGAATTTCTGACCCCAAATTCTGAATTTTTGACACCAAATCCCAAATTCTGACCCCAAATTCTGAATTTCTGACCCCAAATCCCAAATTCTGACCCCAAATCCTGAATTTCTGACCCCAAAATATGAATTACTGACCCTAAATCCTGAATTTCTGACCCCTAAATCTGAATTTCTAACCCCAAATCCTGAATTCCAGACCCCAAATCTCACATTTTTTACCCCAAATCCCCAATTTTCACCCCAAATCCCAATTTTTGACCCCAAAAATCCCAATTTTTTACCCAAAATCCCTGTTTTTGACCCCAAACTGACCTTGGTGAAGGTTTTGGTGATCCTGGACTGGATGTTGTTGGTGCTGCTGAAGTTCTCGCACACCTCAGTCCATCCCAACCCCACATTTCTGACCCCAAATCCCCATTTTTCACCCCAAAATCCCCATTTTTCACCCCAAAATCCCAATTTCTGACCCCAAAATCCCCATTTTTCACCCCAAACCCACCTTGGTGAAGGTTTTGGTGATCCTGGACTGGATGTTGTTGGTGGTGCTGAAGTTCTCACACACCTCAGTCCATCCCAATCCCACATTTCTGACCCCAAATCTCACATTTTTCACCCCAAAATCCCAATTTTTTACCCAAAATCCCCGTTTTTCACCCCAAAGTGACCTTGGTGAAGGTTTTGGTGATCCTGGACTGGATGTTGTTGGTGGTGGTGCTGAAGTTCTCACACACCTCAGTCCATCCCAACCCCACATTTCTGACCCCAAATCTCACATTTTTCACCCCAAAATCCCAATTTTTCACCCAAAATCCCAGTTTTTGACCCAAAATCCCCGATTTTGACCCCAAAGTGACCTTGGTGAAGGTTTTGGTGATCCTGGACTGGATGTTGTTGGTGGTGGTGCTGAAGTTCTTGCACACCTGAGCCACCAGCCGGGCGGCAAAGTCCCGCAGAGCCCAGTGGTTGTCAACATCTGGCCGAAGGCACAGCTGGCGGCTGACGATGCACGTCATCACCGCCGGGATCAGCTCGTGCAGCTGGGGACAAAAGGGACACTTGGGGACATGTTTGTGACATGTTTGTGACACTTGGGGACAGGACAGGGACACGTCATCACTGCTGGGATCAGCTCGTGCAGCTGGGGACAAAGGGGACACTTTGGGGACACTTGGGGACACGTCATCACCGCCGGGATCAGCTCGTGCAGCTGGGGACAGAGGGGACATGTTGGGGACATGTTTGTGACACTTGGGGACATGTTTGTGACATGTCATCACCGCCGGGATCAGCTCGTGCAGCTGGGGACAAAAGGGACACTTTGGGGACACTTGGGGACACGTCATCACCGCCGGGATCAGCTCGTGCAGCTGGGGACAGAGGGGACATGTTTGTGACACTTGGGGACATGTTGGGGACACGTTTGTGACAGGACAGGGACACGTCATCACCGCCGGGATCAGCTCGTGCAGCTGGGGACACAGGGGACATCAAGGGACACTTGGGGACAGGACAGGGACATGTCATCACCGCCGGGATCAGCTCGTGCAGCTGGGGACAGAGGGGACATGTTTGTGACACTTGGGGACATGTTGGGGACACGTTTGTGACAGGACAGGGACACGTCATCACCGCCGGGATCAGCTCGTGCAGCTGGGGACACAGGGGACATCAAGGGACACTTGGGGACAGGACAGGGACATGTCATCACCGCCGGGATCAGCTCGTGCAGCTGGGGACATCAAGGGACACTTGGGGACATGTTTGTGACATGTTGGGGACATGTCATCACCGCTGGGATCAGCTTGTGCAGCTGGGGACAAAAGGGACACCTTGGGGACATGTTGGGGACACTTGGGAACAGGACAGGGACATGTCATCACTGCTGGGATCAGCTCGTGCTGCTGGGGACATCAAGGGACATGTTGGGGACATGTTGGGGACACTTGGTGACATGTCATCACCGCCGGGATCAGCTCGTGCAGCTGGGGACAGAGGGGACATGTTTGTGACATGTTGGGGACATGTCATCACTGCCAGGATCAGCTCTTGCAGCTGGGGACATCAAAGGACAAAAGGGACACTTGGGGACACTGCTGGGGACAGGTCATCACTGCCGGGATCAGCTCGTGCAGCTGGGGACATGTTGGGGACACTTGGGGACACTTGGGGACAGGACAGGGACATGTCATCACCGCCGGGATCAGCTCGTGCAGCTGGGGACATGTTGGGGACATCTTGGGGACACTTGGGGACACTTGAGCTGTCCCTCAGAGCCAGGTGGAGACACGAGTGGACATTGGGGTGACACAGGAGGATCCAGAGTGTGACAGGCAGGTGACAGGGAAGTGACACAGGTGACACAGGTGACAATGAGGTGACACAGGTGACAAGGAGGTGACAGAGGTGACAATGAGGTGACACAGGTGACAGGGAGGTGACAGGAGGTGACAATGAGGTGACACAGGTGACAGAGAGGTGACAATTCAGTGTCACTCACGTATTTCTCCAGGTACAAGGTCGGGTTGTCCATCAAGGACAGGTGAGGACAGTGAGTGACAGGAGGGGACAGGAGTGTCCCAGTTGGTCCCACAGGGTGACAGGAGGTGACAATGAGGTGACACAGGTGACAATGAGGTGACAGACAAGTGACACAGGTGACAATTCAGTGTCACTCACGTATTTCTCCAGGTACAAGGTCGGGTTGTCCATCAAGGACAGGTGAGGACAGTGAGTGACAGGAGGGGACAGGAGTGTCCTGAGTGGTTCCAGGGAGGTGACAGACAGGTGACACAGGTGACAATGAGGTGACACAGGTGACAGAGAGGTGACAATTCAGTGTCACTCACGTATTTCTCCAGGTACAAGGTCGGGTTGTCCATCAAGGCCTTCACCATCCTCATCAGGTAGATCAGCAGCGCCAGGTTGTTCTGCACCACATTGACCCTCACCTGGGGACAGCGGGGACACTGCAGGGACACTGTGGGGACACTGCGGGGACACTGCAGGGACATCCCTGGGGACAGCAGGGACACCCTGGGGACATCCCTTGGGGCTTTGGGGACACTGGGGACACTGCGGGGACATCCCTGGGGACAGTGGGGACACTGCGGGGACACTGGGGACACTGTGGGGACATCCCTGGGGGCTTTGGGGACACCTTGGGGACACCTTGGGGCTTTGGGGACACCTTGGGGACGTTGGGGACACGGCAGGAACATTGGGGATACTGCAGGGACATTGTAGGGACACTGCAGGGACACCTTGGGGACATCCCTGGGGGCTTTGGGGACACCTTGGGGACACTGCGGGGACATTGGCGACATCCTTGGGGACATTGGGGACACTGTGGGAACATTGGGGACATCCCTTGGGGCTTTGGGGACATCCTTGGGGACATTGGAGGCACTGCGGGGACATTGTGGGGACATCCCTGGGGGCTTTGGGGACACCATGAGGACATTGTGGACACTGCGGAGACATCCTTGGGGACATTGTGGGGACACCTTGGGGACATCCCTTGGGGCTTTGGGGACACCTTGGGGTCAGCAGAGACACCTTGGGGACATTGTGGGGACATTGGGGACATCCCTTGGGGAACAGCAGGGACACCTTGGGGACATTGTGGGGACATTGGGGACACCTTGGGGACATCCCCAGGGTGTTGGGGAAATCCTCCGGGATTTTTTTGGGATAATTCTGTGGGATTTTTGGGATAATTCATGGGAATTTTTTGGGTTATTCCCATGGATTTTTGAGATAATTCCCAAGGATTTTTGGGATAATTCTGTGAATTTTTGGGCTGATTTTGGGGGATTTTTGGGATAATTCTGTGGGATTTTTGGGATAATAATTCCCATGGATTTTTGGGCTGATTTTGGGGGATTTTTGGGATAATTCTGTGGGATTTTTGGGATAATTTTTGGGATTTTTTGGGATAATTCTGTGGATTTTTGGGTTATTCCCGTGGATTTTTGGGATCATTCCCAGGATTTTTGAGATAATTCTGTGGATTTTTGGGATAATCCATGGGAATTTTTGGAATATTTTTTTGGATTTTTTGGGTTATTCCCACGGATTTTTGAGATAATAATTCCCATGGATTTTTGGGATAATTCTATGGGATTTTTGGGCTGATTCCCATGGATTTTTGGGATAATAATTCCCCTGGATTTTTGGGATAATTCCCAAGATTTTTGGGATAATTTTGTGGATTTTTGGGCTGATTTTGGGGGATTTTTGGGCTAATTGACGGGAATTTTTGGGATAATGTTTTGGGATTTTTGGGACAATTTTTGGGACAATTTTTGGGGTGATTTTGGGGTGAATTTTTGAGGTTTCAGGGATAACTTTTGGGGTGATTTTGGGGTGAATTTTAGGGATTTCAGGGATAACTTTTGGGGTGATTTTGGGGTAATTTTTGGGGTTTCAGGAATAACTTTTGGGGTGATTTTGGGGTGAATTTTAGGCATTTCAGAGATAACTTTTGGGGTGAAATTTTGGGGTTTCAGGAATAACTTTTGGGGTGAATTTTAGGGGTTTCAGGGACAATTTTTGGGGTGAATTATGGGGATTTCAGGGACAATTTTTGGGGTGATTTTGGGGTGAATTTTTGGGGTTTCAGGGATAACTTTTGGGGTGATTTTGGGGTGAAATTTTGGGGTTTCAGGGATAACTTTTGGGGTGATTTTGGGGTGAATTTTAGGGGTTTCAGGGATAACTTTTGGGGTGATTTTGGGGTGAATTTTGGGTTTGGGTTTTTGGGGTGATTTTGGGGTTTCAGGGATAACTTTTGGGGTGATTTTGGGGTGAATTTTGGGGATTTCAGGGATAACTTTTGGGGTGATTTTGGGGTGAAATTTTGGGGTTTCAGGGACAATTTTTGGGGTGATTTTGGGGTGAATTTTGGGGATTTCAGGGATAACTTTTGGGGTGATTTTGGGGTGAAATTTTGGGGTTTCAGGGACAATTTTTGGGGTGATTTTGGGGTGAATTTTGGGGGTTTCAGGTCTCACCCCCTCGGAGATGAAGGTGCTGAACCTCGGCAGCATCTGGTAGAGCCCAGGGTCAGTGGCGATGCTCTGCAGGGCTTCCTGCCAGGGGACATTGGGGACATTAGTGGGGACATTGGGGACATTTGGGGATGTTGGGGACATTTGGGGACATTGGGGACATTAGTGGGGACATTGGGGGTGTTGGGGATATTGGGGACATTAGGGACATTGGGGGACATTTGGGGACATTTGGGGATATTGGGGACATTTGGGATGTTGGGGACATTAATGGGGATATTGGGGACATTAATGGGGACATTGGGGACATTGGCGACATTTGGGGACATCTGGGGACATTTGGGGATATTGGGGATGTTGGGCACATTGGGGACATTTGAGGACATTGAGGACATTGGAGACATTTGGGGGTATTAAGGACATTTGGAGACATTGGGGATATTGGGGACATTTGGCGACATTGGGGACATTTGGGGACATTAGTGGGGACATTGATGGGGACATTGGGGACATTTGGGGACATTGGGACATTAATGGGGACATTAATGGGGACATTTGGGGACAATGGGGACTTTGGGGATATTAGGGACATTAGGAACATTTGGGGCATTTGGGGACATTTGGAGACATTGATGGAGACACTGGGGATGTTGGGGACATTTGGGGATTTTGGGGACATTGGAGACATTGGGGACTTTGGGGACATTGGGGACATTTGGGGACATTAATGGGGACATTTGGGGACATTTGGGGACATTTGGGGACAATGGGGACATCAATGGGGACATTAATGACAAGTTTGGGGGATTTTAATGGCAATTTTTGGTATTTTAATGGGATTTTTTCCAATTTTTTGGGGGATTTTTTGGCTCCTTGAACTCTGTAGGATTTGGGGATTTTTTTGGGGTGATTTTGGGGTTTTTGGGGTCACTCACAGCCCCTTTGGCCTCTTTGAAGTCACACATTTTTTGGATTTTAATGGCGATTTTTAGTATTTTAATGGGATCTTTTCTGATTTTAATGGGGTTTTTTGGCTCCCTGAACTCTGCAGGATTTGGGGATTTTTTTGGGGATAATTTGGGGTTTTTGGGGTCACTCACAGTCCCTTTGGCACTTTTGAAGTGACAAATTTTTGGGATTTTTATGGTGATTTTTGGGATTTCGGTGATTTTTCGGGGGATTTTCATGGGCTTTTTTTTTGTTTTTCAGGTCTGTAGGATTTGGGGATTTTTTGGGGATAATTTGGGGGTTTTTGGGGTCACTCACAGCCCCTTTGGCACTTTGGAAGTCACAAATTTTTGGGATTTTTATGGCGATTTTTGGGATTTTAATGGCGATTTTGGGGATTTTAATGGGTTTTTTTCTGATTTTAATGGGGTTTTTTGGCTCCCTGAACTCTGCAGGATTTGGAGATTTTTTGGGGATAATTTTGGGGTTTTTGGGGTCACTCACAGCCCCTTTGGCATTTTTGAAATCATAAATTTTTGGGATTTTTATGGCGATTTTGAGGATTTTAATGGCAATTTCTGGGATTTTTTTTGGGTTTTTTTGGGGTTTTTTGGCTCCCTGAACTCTGTAGGATTTGGGGATTTTTTTGGGGACAATTTGGGGGTTTTTGGGGTCACTCACAGCTCCTTTGGCACTTTTGAAGTGACAAATTTTTGGGATTTTTATGGCAATTTTTGGGATTTCGGTGATTTTTCAAGGGATTTTTTGGGGGTTTTTTTTGGTTTTCAGGTCTGTAGGATTTGGGGATTTTTTGGGGATAATTTTGGGGTTTTTGGGGTCACTCACAGCCCCTTTGGCACTTTTGAAGTCACACATTTTTGGGATTTTAATGGCGATTTTTAGTATTTTAATGGGATTTTTTCCGATTTTCATGGGGTTTTTTGGCTCCCTGAACTCTGTAGAATTTGGAGATTTTTTTGGGGATAATTTTGGGGTTTTTGGGGTCACTCACAGCCCGTTTGGCCTCACAGGATCCCACACAAGCCTCGGTGATCTCCTTGTAGTAAAGCTGCTGCTCCACGGAGAGCTCATGGACACTGCGGGGTTTGAGCCTCAGGGGAGCTCCTTCCAGCAGGGCTGGCTTCTTCTCCTTCCCTGAGAGCCCAAAATCCCAAAAAATTCACCCCAAAAATCCAAATGAACACCCAGGAAAAAAACCCCAAATCAAACCGATTGAAAAAACCCTAAAAAACCCCAAAAAAACGCCCAAAAAAAAGCCAAAATCCCATTGATTTCCCACAGCAATGAGGCTTCTTCTCCTTCCCTGAGAGCCAAAATCCCAAAGATTCACCCCAAAAATCCCAATGAACACCCAGGAAAAAACCCCAAATCAAACCGATGTAAAAAACCCTAAAAAAACCCAAAATCCCATGGAAAATCCCAAAATTCGAGTGAAAACCCCAAAGCAATGAAGCTTCTTGTCCTTCCCTAAGAGCCCAAAATCCCAAAAATTCACCCCAAAAATCCCACTGAGCAACCAGGAAAAAAATCCCAAATCAAACCGATTTAAAAACCCTAAAAAAACCCCAAAAAAATCCTAAAATCTCAATAAAAATCCCATTGAAAACCCCAAAATCCTATTGAAATTCCCCAAATCCCATTGATTTCCCACAGTAATGAGGCTTCTTCTCCTTCCCTGAGAGCCCAAAATCCCAAAAAATCACCCCAAAAATCCCACTGAGCAACCAGGAAAAAACCCCAAATCAAACCGATTGAAAAAACCCTAAAAAAACCCCAAAAACCCCCAAAATCCCAATAAAAAAACCCAAAATCCCATTAATTTCCCACAGTAATGAGGCTTCTTGTCCTTCCCTGAGAGCCCAAAATCCCAAAAATTCACCTCAAAAATCCCACTGAATCTCCAGAAAAAAACTCAAATCCCACAGGTTTAAAAAACCCTAAAAAAAACCCCAAAAAAACCCTAAAAAAACCCAAAATCTCAATAAAAACCCCCAAAATCCCATTGATTTCCCAAAGCAATGAGGCTTCTTCTCCTTCCCTGAGAGCCCAAAATCCCAAAGATTCACCCCAAAAATCCCATTGAGCACCCAGGAAAAAAATCCCAAATCAAACCGATTGAAAAAACCCTAAAAAATCCCAAAATCCCATTGAAAACCCCAAAATCCCATTGATTTCCCAAAGCAATGAGGCTTCTTCTCCTTCCCTGAGACCCAAAATCCCAAAAAATCACCCCAAAAATCCCACTGAGCAACCAGGAAAAAACCCCAAATCAAACCGATTTGAAAAAAACTAAAAAACTCCCAAAAAAACCCCAAAAATCCCAAAATCCCATTGAAAATCCCAACATTCCAGTGAAAATCCCAAAGCAATGAGGCTTCTTCTCCTTCCCTGAGAGCCCAAAATCCCAAAAATTCACCACAAAAATCCCACTGAGCACCCAGGAAAAAAATCCCAAATCAAACCGATTGAAAAAACCCTAAAAAATCCCAAAATCCCATTGAAAATCCCAAAATTCGAGTGAAAATCCCAAAGCAATGAAGCTTCTTGTCCTTCCCTGAGAGCCCAAAATCCCAAAAAATCACCCCAAAAATCCCACTGAGCACCCAGGAAAAATCCCAAATCAAACCAATTGAAAAAACCCTAAAAAAATCCCCAAAAAAACCCAAAATCCCAATAAAACCCCAAAATCCTATTAATTTTGCACAGTAATGAGGCTTCTTCTCCTTCCCTGAGAGGCCAAAATCCCAAAAATTCACCACAAAAATCCCAATGAGCACCCAGGAAAAAACCCCAAATCAAACTGATTTAAAAAACCCTAAAAAAACCCCAAAATCTCCCCAAAAAACCCCAAATCTGCCCCAAAAGCTAAAATTCCCCAAAACTCCAATCCCAACCCAAAACCTCAAAATCCCCAAATCTCCCCAAAATCCTGAATTTCCCCCAAACCCCACAAATCTCCCCCAAATCCCCCCCCAAAAAACCCCCAAAAAACCCCAAAATCCCCTCAAAAACCCCAAATCCCCCCAAAATCCACCCCAAATCACCCAAAAAATCCCAAAAATCCCAAATTAATCCCGAAATCCCAAAATCCCTAAAAAATCCCCAAATCCCCCAAAAATCCCAAAAAACCCCAAAATCCCAAAAAATTCCCCAAATTCCACAAAAATCCCCAAATAAATCCCCAAAAAATCCCCAAAAAACCCCAAAATCCCAAATCCCAAAAAATACCCCAAAATCCCCAAAAATATCCCAAAATCTCCCAAAATCACAAAAAAACCAAAATCCCCCAAAAATTCCTCAAAATCCTTCCCAAATATCACCCCAAATTCCCCAAAATCCCCCAAAAATCCCCAAATCTCCCCAAAAAAAACCCCAAAAAAACCCAAATCCCCCCAAATTGCCCCCAAAAACTCCCCAAAAATCCCAAAAAAACCCAAACCTCCCCAAATCCCACAAATCTCCCCCCAAAAATCCCCCAAAAACACCAAAATCCCCAAAAATCCCCCAAATTACCCCAAACTCCCCCAAATCCCACCAAATTCCCCCAATCCCCAAAAAACCCCAAATTCCCCCCAAAAATCCCAAAAAAACCCCAAAAATCCCACCTTTGCCATCTCCCGCAGCCCCTCCAGGCCCTTTGCTTTTGGGGTTTCCTTCCTCCTCCTGGCCAGGCTTGGTGGATTTTAGGGGTTCTGTGGCTTCAGCCTTCTGCTGCTCCTTGGGGGCTGCGGGAGGATTTGGGGTCAGGAGGGGAGAAACCCCAAAAAAATCCCAAAATCCTATTGATTTCTCCTCATTTCAGGGGGAAAATTTGGGGTTTAGGGGGAAAAAATGGGGCTAGAATGGGAAAAACCCCAAAATATCCCAAAATCCCAATAATTTCCTGTCATTTCAGGTGGAAAAATTGGGGTTTGGGGGGAAAAATTGGGGCTAGAAGGGAAAAAACCCCAAAAAAATCCCAAAATCCTATTGATTTCTCCTCATTTCAGGGGGAAAATTTGGGGTTTAGGGGGAAAAAATGGGGCTAGAATGGGAAAAACCCCAAAATATCCCAAAATCCCAATAATTTCCTGTCATTTCAGGTGGAAAAATTGGGGTTTGGGGGGAAAAATTGGGGCTAGAAGGGAAAAAACCCCAAAAAAATCCCAAAATCCTATTGATTTCTCCTCATTTCAGGGGGAAAATTTGGGGTTTAGGGGGAAAAAATGGGGCTAGAATGGGAAAAACCCCAAAATATCCCAAAATCACAATGATTTCCTGTCATTTCAGGGGGAAAAATTGGGGTTTGGGGGGAAAACCCCAAAAAAATCCCAAAATTCCATTGATTTCTCCTCATTTCAACAGGAAAAATTGGAGTCAGGGAGCAAAAAATGGCAAAAAACCCCAAAAAAATCCCCAAATCCCATTGATTTCCCTGTAGGTCAAGGGCAGGTTTGGGGTCAGGAGGGGAAAAATTGGGGTTGGGAGGAAAAATCCCAAAAAAATCCCAAAATCCTAATGGTTTTCTGTCATTTTGGGGGGAAAAATTGGAGTCAGGGAGTAAAAAAAGGGAAAAAACCCCCAAAAAATCCCAAAATCCCAATGGTTTCCCGTCATTTCAGGGGGGAAGTTTGGGGTCAGGGAGGAAAATTTGGGATCAGAGGAGAAAAATCCCAAAAAAATCCCAAAATCCCAACGATTTTCTGTCATTTCAGGGGAAAATTTGGGGTCAGGGAGGAAAATTTGGGGTCAAGGAGAAAAACCCCAAAATAATCCCCAAATCCCAATGATTTCTCCTCATTTCAGGAGAAAAATTTGGGGTCAGGAGGGAAAAATCCCAAAAAATCCCAAAATCCTATTGATTTCTCCTCATTTCAGGGAAAAAAATGGATTTTGGGGAGTTTTGGGGGATTTAGGGGATTTTAGGGGATCTGGAAAGGGAATTTTGGGGGATTTGGGGGGAATTTGGGGGATTTTGGGAGGAATTCGGTTTGGGGGAAGGGTTTTTTGAGGGAATTTTGGGGTTTTGGGGGAAATTTTTGTTTTTGGAATTTTGGGATTTTGGGGTTTTGGGAATTTTGGGAGTTTGAATTTTGGGGAATTTTCAGTTTTTGCAGGGGGAATTTGGGGTTTTGAGGAATTGTGGGGAATTTTGGTGAATTTTGGAGTTTAGGGGTGGGAGGTTTGAGAGGAATTTTGGGGTTTTTGAAGGGAATTTTGTGGTTTTTTGGGGAGATTTTGGGGTTTTTTTGGGGATTTGAAAGCTGGAAGGGGAATTTTAGGGAATTTGGATTTTTTTTGGTTTTTTTTAGGGGAATTTTGGGGTTTTTTAGGTGAGATTTTGAGGGATTTGAAAGCTGGAAGGAGAATTTCAGAGAATTTGGATTTTTTGGGGTTTTTTTAGGGGAATTTTGGGGTTTTTTGGTGGGATTTTGAGGGATTTGGGAGCTGAAAGGAGAATTTTAGGGAATTTGGATTTTTTGGGGTTTTTTTTAGGGGAATTTTGGGGTTTTTTGGGTGACTCACCTGGTGGGGGATTTTCGGGGATCGCTGGCTGAACTCCCTCGATGCTGAGCCAGTGAGCTGGGAGAGCAAAAAAATCGACTTTTTAACCCAAAAATCAACTCCAAAACCCCAAAATCATCCTCAGAACCCCAAAATCAGCTTAAAAACCCCAAAATCTGCTTTAAAACCCCAAAAATCATCCTCAGAACCTCAAAATCAGCTTTAAAATCCCAAAATCATCCCCAAAATTCAGCTTTAAATTCCCCATAAATTCCCCAAAAAATTCCCAAACAACCCCAAAAAACCCCCAAAAACTCCCAAAAAATCCCCAAAAATTCCCCCAAAAAAACCCCTGAAAAATCGCCCAAAAACCCCAAAAACCCAAACAAATCCCAAAATCCCCAAACAGCCCCAAAGAAATCCCCAAAAAACCCCAAATAACCCCAAAAATCCTCAAAACCCTAAAAAATCCCAAAATCCTCCAAAAATCCCCCAAATCCCCAGAAAACCCCAAAAAATCCCCAAAAACCCCTAAAATCCCCCCAAAAAATCCCCAAAAACCCCAAAAACCCCAGAAAATCCCCGAAAAATCCTCCAAAAAAGTCTCCAAATTCCCCCCAAAAAATCCCAAAATAACCCCAAAATCCTCCAAAAAAATTCCCAAAAATCCCTCAAAAACCAAAAAAATCCCCAAAAAACCCCAAAAACCCACTAAAATCCAAAAAATCCCCAAAACCCCAAAATATCCCAAAATCCCCAAAATCCAAAACCCCCCAAAAAATCTGACCCCCAAAATCCCAAAAAAACCCCAAAAAAACCCAAAATCCCCAAGAATCCCCAAAAAGTCCCAAAAATCCCTCAAAAAATCCTAAAAACATCTAAAATCCTCCAAACACCCAAAAATTCCCCAAAAACCCCTCAAAATCTAAAAATCCCCCAAAAAAAACCCCCAAACAACCCAAAAAAATCCCTCAAAAAATCCCAAAAAATCCCCAAAAATCCCCAAAAAAACACCTAAAATCCCCCCAAAAAATCCAAAAAAAACCCCAAAAAACCCCAAAAACCCCAAAATCCCCAGTCCCACCCTTGAGGCAGACGTCGAGCGGCACTCTGGGCAGAGGGGTGTTGATGATGTCACTCAGATCCACTTCTTTCTCCTCGTAAAAATACAATTCTCTTCCTCCCCCGCTGGCGAAGCGGAACGGGATGAACTCCTGGGCGTGGAACCCGTACAGGGGCTGGAAAAATGGAGATTTTCCTGAATTTTGGGGAATTTTTCTTGATTTTTGGGGAATTTTCCCTGATTTTTAGGAGATTTTTCCTGATTTTTCCTGAATTTTGGTGGATTTTTCCTTGATTTTGGGGGATTTTTCCTGAATTTCGGGGGACTTTACTGAATTTTGGGGGTTTTTCCTGAATTTTGGGGATTTTGCATGAATTTTGGGGGATTTTTCCTGAATTTTAGGGATTTTTTCATGAATTTTAGGGGATTTTTCCTTATTTTTAGGGAATTTTTCTTGAATTTTGAGGGATTTTTCCTTGATTTTGGGGGATTTTTCCTGAATTTTGGATAATTTTCCCTGAATTTTGTGGGATTTCCCGCAATTTTAAGGAAGGTTTTCCCTCAGGATGAACTCCTGGGCGTGGAACCCGTACAGGGGCTGGAAAAATGGAGATTTTCCTGAATTTTGGGGATTTTCCCTGATTTTTGGGGAATTTTTCTTGATTTTTGGGGAATTTTTCCCTGATTTTTAGGAGATTTTTCCTGATTTTTCCTGAATTTTGATGGATTTTTCCTTGATTTTGGGGGATTTTTCCTGATTTTTAGGGAATTTTTTCTGATTTTTAGGGAAGGTTTTCCCTCAGGATGAACTCCTGGGTGTGGAACCCGTACAGGGGCTGGAAAAATGGGGATTTTCCTGAATTTTGGGGAATTTTTCTTGATTTTTGGGGAATTTTCTGGAATTTTGGGGGATTTTTCTTGATTTTTAGAGAATTTTCCCTGATTTTTAGGGAATTTTTCATTAATTTTGCGGAATTTTTCTGATTTTTAAAGAATTTTTCCTGATTTTAGGGAATTTTTCCTGAATTTTGAGGGATTTTTCCTGATTTTTAGGGGATTTTTCCTAATTTTTACTTAATTTTTCTGGAATTTTGATGGATTTTTCCTTGATTTTGGGGGATTTTTCCTGAATTTTGGGTAATTTTTCCTGAATTTTCAGGGAAATTTTTCTGATTTTTAGGGAATTTTTCCTGATTTTTAGGGAAGGTTTTCCCTCAGGATGAACTCCTGGGCGTGGAACCCGTACAGGGGCTGGAAAAATGGGCATTTTCCTGAATTTTGGGGGTTTTTCCTGAATTTTGGGGATTTTTCCTGAATTTTGGGGGAATTTTCTGGAATTTTCGAGAATTTTTCCTGAATTTTAGCGGATATTTCCTGATTTTTGGGGAATTTTTCTTGAATTTTGGGGAATTATTCCTGATTTTTAGGGAATTTTTCTTGACTTTTGTGAAATTTTTCCTGAATTTTGGGGAATTTTCCTTGATTTTGGAGGAATTTTCCCACATTTTAGGGAATTTTTCTTGATTTTCTGAGAATTTTTCTTGAATTTTGAGGGATTTTTCCTGAGTTTTGGCAGAATTTTTCTAGATTTTTAGGGGATTTTTCATGATTTTTGGGGAATTTTTCCTGAATTTTGGGGAATTTTTCCTGATTTTTAGGGATTTTTCTGGAATTTTGGGGAATTTTTCTTGAATTTTGGGGAATTTTTCTTGAATTTTGGGGAATTTTTCCTGATTTTCAGGGGATTTTTCCTGAATTTGTGGGAATTTTTCTGGAATTTCGAGGAATTTTTCCTGAATTTTGTGGGAATTTTCCTGTAATTTACTGAATTTTTCTTGATTTTGGGGTAATTTTTCCTGATTTTTAGGGAATTTTCCTGGATTTTGGGGGAATTTTCCCCAATTTTCACGCAGTTTTCTGTGATTTTTTGAGGATTTTTCTCCATTTTGTGAAGGTTTCCCCTCAATCTTGTGGGATTTCCCTCAATTTTTTGTGGGATTTCCCCGAATTTTGTGAGTTTCCCCCAATTTCGAGGCAATTTCCCCCAATTTCGAGAGAATTTCCCTCAATTTTGAGGCAATTTCCCTCAATTTTGGGTAACTTTTCCCTCACCTGGGGCTGAAAAAATGTGAAAAAAACCAAATTCAGGTGACTTTTCCTCAAATTTCGGGTGAATCTCCCCAATTTCCAGGGAATTTCCCTCAATTCCACCAGGATTTCTCTCAATTTTAAGAAAATTTTACCTCAACATTTTTCAATTTAAGTGCAAAATCCACATCTCCGGTTGTGAGTTTCCTTCGCTTCCCCATGTGCATAAACTTCAGAGCATCCTGTGGGGGAAAAGGAAAATTTTGAGGGAAATTAGGGAAAAATTGCGTTCGAGAGAGGAATTTTAAAGAGAAAAAAAGGATTTGAGAGAAAACTTGGGGGGAAAAAAGGGATTTAAGAGAGGCCTGGGGGAAAATTAGAGAGGCAAATTTGGTTTAGGGTGGGAAAAAGGGGGATTTTAGGAGAAATTAGGGGTTTAAAAGGAGATTTTTTGAGGGGAAAAGGGAGTTCAAAGTGGGAAAAATATGATAAAGTAAGTGGAAAAGTGGATTTGGGGGGAAATTATGAAGTTTAGGAGGAGATTTGGGGTGAAAAGAGGTTTTTTTGAGGGGAAATTTTGGGCCCAAGGGGTTCCTCCCTCACTCGCAGCCCCAAATTTTTGATTTGAAGGGGAAAAAGAGGATTTGAGAGAAAATTTGGGGGGAAAAAAGGGATTTAAGAGAGGCCTGGGGGAAAATTAGAGAGGCAATTTTGGTTTAGGGTGGGAAAAAGGGGGATTTTAGGAGAAATTAGGGGTTTAAAAGGAGATTTTTGAGGGGAAAAGGGAGTTCAGAATGGGAAAAATATCATAAAATAAACGTAAAATGGGATTTGGGGGGAAATTATGAAGTTTAGAAGGAGATTTGGGGTGAAAAGAGGTTTTTTTGAGGGGAAGTTTTGGGCCCAAGGGGTTCCTCCCTCACTCGCAGCCCCAAATTTTGAGGTTTTCCTCACCCCATAAATTTAGGGAGCCCAAAGGGAATTCCTCCCCTTTCCCCTCACTAAATCCTCAATTTTTGGGGTTTTTCAGGGAATTTTCCCAATTTTCAAGGAGTTTTCCTTGATTTTTGGGGGATTTTGCCTGATTTTCAGGGAGTTTTCCTTGATTTCTGGGGGCTTTTTCTCCACTTTGTGAAGGTTTTTCCTCAGTCTTGTGGGATTTTCCTCAATTTTGGGGAAGGTTTTCCCTCAGGATGAATTCCTGGGCGTGGAATCCGTAAAGGGGCTGGAAAAATGGGGAAAAAAACGGGAAAAGGGGGATTTTTTCTGAATTTTGGGGAATTTTTCCTGAAGTTTGAGGGATTTTTCCTGAATTCTGTGGGAATTTTTCCCGAATTTTGGGGCACTTTTCCTGAATTTTGAGGGATTTTTCCTGACTTTTAGGGAATCTTTCCTGAACTTCGGGGAACTTTTCCCGAATTTCGGGGTATTTCCCCCGATTTTGAGGGTTTTACCGTGATTTTTAGGGAACTTTTCCCAAATTTCGGGGTATTTTCCCCGATTTTGAGGGGTTTTACCGTGATTTTTAGGGAACTTTTCCTGAATTTCAGGGGATTTTCCCCGATTTTGAGGGTTTTACCTGCGCCACCTCCTTGAGGCGATAGCTCGCCTCCTCGGCCAGCAGCTGGCAAGTCTCCTCAGGAACCCCCGCGACCCCCATGGCCTCCGCCATCACCTTCACGGGGAAAAACAACCAAAAATTGGGAAAAAATAACGAAAATTGGGTAAAAAAAAAAAAAAACCCACGGCCTCCGGCATCACCTTCATGGACTCGGCGGGCAGCAGCGTGTGGCTCAGCTTCAGCTTCTTCTCCTCCGCCATCGCCGCGCTCTCCCCGCGGCGGGAGAAGCCCCGAGAGGGAGGAGAGGCGGCGGGGAGAGCGCGGCGAGCACCGAGCGCCCCTCAGGCCCTTCCCGCCGCCGCCATCTTGGCGCGGCCCCTCAGCAGCGCCGCCATCTTGGCGCTCCGCCTCCCGCCAAGACAGGTCCTGGACGGCGCTGATTTTGGATTTAAAAAATAAAATGAATAGCAATCAAACAGCCTGAGGGTGAGGGCGATTGGTATTATCGCGATATGTGAAGGTGATATAGAGGGGAAGCGAGGTTTTCGGGTGGAGAGGGAGGTGGTGGTGAGTGGAGGTCACTATGGGCCTGCCAGGACCTGGGAGAAGGCGGGAAAAGGGGTTTTGGGGTGCTGCGCATGCGCGGGTCGGCGGCGTGAGGGGTAATGGAGTGGGGGAAACCATTGGGGGAAATGGGGGTTTTGGAAATGGGGGAAAGTGGGGGGAGAGGGAGAGACGATTGAGGGGAATGGAGGGGGAGAATGGGATGGGCAATTGGGGGGAAATGGGGGGAGTGAATGGGAGAGACCATTGAGGGGAATGGAGGGGAATGGGAGAGACCATTGGGGTGAAAATGGGGGGGATCGTAGGGGATTATGGGGGTGAATGGGCGAGACCATTGAGGGAATTGGGGGGTCGAATGGGCGAAACCATTGAGGGACCTGGGGGGGATCAGTGGGAGCACTGAGCAGCTCCTCCACCCTCATTTCTCTCCCCCCCTCCACAGGCGTTGGAACCTTCCAACCATCACCCCTAAAAACCCTCAAATCCCCCTAAAAACCCCCAAAATCCCCCCAAATCTCCCCAAAATCCCCTCAAATCACCCCTTAAACTCCCCAAATCTCCCTCAAATCCTCTCAAATCACCCCAAAATCCCCAAATCTCCCTAAAATCCCCTCAAATCACTCATCCCTCAAATTCCCCCAAATCCCCCAAACCCCCCTCAAACCCCAAAATCCTCAAATCCTCCAATCCCCTCAAATCCCCCAAACTCCCCCAAGACTCCCCAAATCCCTCAAACCCCCAAACCTCATCCCCTCAAATCTCCCCAAACCCACCTCAAAACTTCCTCAAATACCCCCAAATCACCCCAAAACCCCCTCAAACTCCCTCAAATCTCAAATCTCCCCAAAATCCCTCCAATCTTCCCAAAATCCCCTCAAACCCTCAAATCACCCCAAATCACCCCAAAGCCCTCAAACCCCAAATCCCCCCAATCCCCCGCCATGCCCCGGGGGTTCCGCACGGCCCCTCTGGGCTCTCTGTCCATCTCCGGCCCTCTCTACTCCGTCCACGTCCTGCAGTGCGGCTACAGCCGGCCGAACCCCGACGGCTCCAGCCGCGCCGACGGCTCGGTCACCCTGCTGTCCGGCGGCCCGCTGACCGTCCTGGTGGACACCGGCGGCCCGTGGCTCAAGGGTCACCTCCCCGCCATGCTGGCCGGCCGCGGCGTCACCCCCGAGCAGGTGACCCACGTGGTGGTCACTCACGGCCACTCGGACCACGTGGGCAACGTCAACCTGTTCCCTCAGGCCACGCTGCTGGTGGGCTTCGACCTGAGCAGGGGTCACGGGGTGTTCCTGCCCCACGGGCTGGCCAGCGGCGTCCCCTGGGAGCTGCACCCCGGCCACCTGCAGGTGACACCCACGCCGGGTCACACCCGCGCCCACGTCAGCCTGGTGGCCTCGGGGACCCAGCTGGGGACGGTGGTGGTGGCAGGGGACACTTTTGAGAGGGAGGGGGACGAGGGGCTGTGGGAGGAGCTGAGCGAGGACATCGGGGAGCAGAGGAGGAGCAGGAGGAGGGTGGTGGCTTTGGCTGATGTCATTGTCCCCGGGCATGGGGAGCCCTTCCGGGTGGTCAGGGAGTGGGGGACAGCTGGGGACAGCCGGGAGGGGACAGCTGGAGGGGACAGGGAGGGACATTGGGATGATGAGGAGGAGGAGAAGGAGGAGGAGGAGGTGACACCTGGAGGTGACACTGAAGGACATCGGGATGATGATGATGATGATGATGATGATGATGTGACACCTGGAGGTGGCACTGAGGGACACCAGGATGATGATGATAAGGAGGTGACACCTGGAGGTGGCACTGAAGGACATCGGGATGATGATGATGATGATGATGATGTGACACCTGGAGGTGACACTGAGGGACACCAGGATGACAATGATGAGGAGGAGGATGAAGAAGAGGAGGTGACACCTGGAGGTGGCACTGAGGGACACTAGGAGGAGGAGGTGACACCTGGAGGTGACACTGAAGGACATCGGGATGATGATGACAAGGAGATGACACCTGCAGGTGACACTGAGGGACATCAGGATGATGATGATAAGGAAGTGACAGCTGGAGGTGACACTGAGGGACACCAGGATGATGATGATGATGATGATGATGAGGATGTGACACCTGGAGGTGACACTGAGGGACATCGGGATGACAAAGAGGAGAAGGAGGTGACACCTGCAGGTGACACTGAAGGACATCAGGATGACAATGACGAGGAGGAGGATGAAGAAGAGGAGGTGACACCTGGAGGTGGCACTGAGGGACACTAGGAGGAGGAGGAGGTGACACCTCCAGGTGGCACTGAAGGACATCAGGATGATGATGATAAGGAAGTGACACCTGGAGGTGGCACTGAGGGACACTAGGAGGAGGAGGTGACACCTGCAGGTGACACTGAAGGACATCAGGATGATAAGGAGGTGACACCTGGAGGTGACACTGAGGGACACTAGGATGTTGATGATGATGATGTGACACCTGGAGGTGACACTGAAGGACATCAGGATGACAATGCAAGGAGGAGGATGAAGAAGAGGAGGTGACACCTGGAGGTGACACTGAGGGACACTAGGAGGAGAAGATGATGCCTGGAGGTGACACTGAGGGACATCGGGATGATGATGATAAGGAGGTGACAGCTGGAGGTGACACCGAGGGACACCTGGCCAAGGCTGGAGGAGGTGAGGCACTGGGAGGTGGCACTGAGGGACATGGGGACACCCTTGGGGACATGGGGACACCACTGGGGGTGGCACTGAGGACATGGGGACACCATTGGGGGTGGCACTGAGGACATGGGGACAACCCAGGGGACACTGTGACACCATTGGGGGTGGCCTGAAGGGACATGGGGACAACCCAGGGGACACAGGGACACCATTGGAGGTGGCCTGAAGGGACATGGGGACACCACTGGGGACACCTCTGGGGGTGGCACCAGGAGAAGGTGACACCTCTGGCTGTCCCCAGGTCACCTGAGCCCTGCAGAGACACCCTGAAGAGCCACCAGATGTCACCAGATGTCACCAGAACCCTTCAAGGACATCTTGGGGACTCCCAGGAGGGGGCAGGAGCCCCGCAGGATGTCCCCAAGGCCCCCAAGGTGTCCCCAAGGCTCTCAAGATGTCCTCAGAGATGTCTCCAAGTCCCCAGAGATGTCCCCAGGATGCCACCAAAGCCCCCCAGGATGTCCCCCAAGGCCCCCAGGATGTCCCCAGAGATGTCCCCAAGGCCCTTGGGATGTCCCCAAGGCCCCCAGAAGGGGACACAGATGTCCCCAAGGCCCCCCAGATGCCACCAAAGCCCCTCAGGATGTCCCCAAGGCCCCCAAGATGTCCCAGAGATGTCCCCAAGGCCCCCAGGAGGGGACAGAGATGTCCCCAAGGTCCCCAGGATGTCTCCAGGATGTCCCCAAGGCCCCCCAGGATGTCCCCAGAGATGTCCCCAAGGCCCCCAGGAGGGCACAGGACACCCTGCAGGATGTCCCCAAAGCCAAAATAAACTCTGTGACCTCCATAGTGCCACAGCTGTGACCTCCCAGTTCATCCCAGTATGGACCAGTTCAATCCCAGTTCATCCCAGTTCCATCCCAGTTCATCCCAGTCCCTCCCAGTATGGACCAGTCCAATCCCAGTTCCCTCCCAGTCCATTTCCAGTTCCCTCCCAGTCCATCCCAGTTCCCAGCTGCAGCTCCTCCCCATTTCCCAGTCCAATGACGGGAGGTTCATTAACAATCTCCCGCTAATTAACTAATTAATCAAGTCCCGGCAGGAGCCGCGGAACCATCCGGTTGAGGCGCTGTGGAGAGTGACGTCATGCCGCTGACGTCATCGCGCCACGTGACGATTGGTGTAGAGTGTCACGTGGGATCGAGTGGGCGTGGCCAGAGAAATGGGCGTGGCCACAGAAAAGGGGCGTGGCCAGCGCCGAGCGGAAATGGGGGGAAAGGAAGGCGGAAACAACCCGGAAATGACGACGGAGACCCCGGAAGTGACGCCACAAATCCCGGAAGTGACGCAAGAAGCAGAGCGAGCCGCGATTGGGCAGAAGAGGTTCTTAAAAAGAGTGGGGGAGGGGAGAGGAGGGGGGAGGGGATTGCCCGGCGCCGCCCCTCCCCCACCCCCCGCTGGGTCAGGAAGCTCCTCCCCCTCATTAGGGGTTAATTAGTGATCGATCGATTGATTGATTGATTGATTAGCCTGCCGGGAGAATGAGGGGGAGGGGAGGAGCTGGGGACACCAGGTGTCACCAGGGGGGTCTCAGGTGTCCCCAGGTGTCACCAAGAGGGTCCTGGTTGTCCCCAGGTGTCCCCAATGGGGTCTCAGGTGACCTCAGGTGTCCCCAGGTGACCCCAAGGTGTCCCCAAGGTGCTCCCAGGTGAGCCCAAGGTGTCCCCAGGTGTCACCAAAGAGCTCCCAGGTGTCCCCAGGTGTCCCAGGGTGTCACCAGGGTGTCCCCAAGAGGCTCTCAGGTGTCCCCAAGGTGTCCCCAAAGAGCTCCCAGGTGTCCTCCAGGTGTCCCCAGGTGTCACCAAGGTGTCCCCAATGAGTCCTCAGAGGCTCCTGGGTGTCCCCAGGTGTCCCCGAAGAAGTCCTAGGTGTCCTCCAGGTGTCACTCAGGTGTCCCCAGATGTCCCCAAAGGGCTCTCAGGTGACCCCAGGTGTCCCCAGGGAGGTCCTGGTTGTCCCCAGGTGTCCCCAGGTGTCACCAAGGTGTCCTCAAGGTGTCCCTGAGGTGTCTCAGGTGACTCCAAGGCGTCCCCGAAGAAGTCCCAGGTGTCCTCCAGGTGTCCCCAGGGAGCTCCTGGTTGTCCCCAAGGCGCTCTCAGGTGTCCCCAGGTGTCCTCCAGGTGTCACTGAGGTGTCTCAGGTGACACCAGGTGTGTCCCAGGTGTCCTCAAGGGGCTCTCAGGTGTCCCCAGGTGTCCCCAGGAGTCCTCAAGGTGTCACCAAGGTGTCCCCAGGTGCCTTCCAGGTGTCCCCAGGTGTCCCCAGGTGTCCCCAGGTGTCACCAGAGGCGATGCTGATGGAGGTTTCTGCTCAGCACAGAGCGAACGTCAGCCGTGAACCTGCCAGGGGAGGGGAGAGTGAGACCCCAAAATCACCCAAAATCACCCAAAATCACCCCAAAAAAACCCCAAAATTATCCCAAAATCACCCCAAAAATCAACCCAAAATCTCCCCAAAATTACCCCAAAAATAACCCAAAATCACCCAAAAATAACCCCAAAAATCACCCCAAAAATAACCCAAAATCACCCCCAAATCACCCCAAAATCCTCCCCAAAATAATCCCCAAAAACCCCCCAAAAATTCCATAAAATAACCCCAAAAATCTTCCCCAAAAGAACCCAAAAATAACCCAAAATAACTCAAAATAATCCAAAAAAACCTCAAAAATCTTCCCCAAAATAACCCAAAATCTTCCCCAAAAAACCCCAAAATGTTCCCCAAAATAACCCCAAAATCCCCCAAAAATCCCCCAAAAATAACCCCAAAAAATACCCAAAATCCCATAAAATAACCCCAAAAATAACCTCAAAATCCCATAATTAACCCCAAAAATTATCCCAAAATATCCCAAAAATAACCCAAAATCACCCCAAAAATAACCCAGAATCACCCCAAGATCTTCCCTAAAACAAACCCAAAAATAACCCAAAATAACCCAAAATCTTCCCCAAAATCCCCCAAAAATAACCCCAAAAAACCCCCAAAATCACATAAAATAAACCCAAAAATAACCCAAAATATCCCCAAATCACCTAAAATCTTCCCCAAAATAACCCCAAATCACCCAAAAAACCCCCAAAATTCTTCCCCAAAATAACCCAAAAATCCTCCCCAAAATAATCCCAAAATCACCCCAAAGTCTTCCCCAAAATACTCCAAAAAAACCCCAAAAAAACCCCAAAATCACATAAAATAAACCCAAAAATAACCCAAAAAATAACCCCAAAAAAACCCCAAAATCCCATAAAATAACCCCAAAAATAACCCCAAAATCCCTCCAAAATCTTCCCCAAAATCTTCCCCCAAACCTCTCCAGAACCCCAAGTACCCAAAAATCCTTCCAAAATCCCCCAAAATCACCCAAAATTCCCCAGAATTTCCCCAAATCCTCCCCAAAATTGCCCCAAAATAACCCAAAATTCCCCCAAATCCTCCCAAATTCCCCCAAATCCCCCAAAATTCCCTCAAAATCCCCAAAATCCCCAAATCCTCCCAAAATCCCAAAATCCTCCCAAAATCACCCCAAATCCTCCCAAATTCCCCCAAATCCTCCCAAAATCCCCTAAAATCCTCCCAAAATCCCCCAAATCCTCCCAAAATTCCCCCAAATCCCCCAAAATTCCCTCAAAAATCCCCAAAATCACCCCAAATCCTCCCAAAATCCCCCAAAAATCCCAAAAATCCTCCCCAAATCCCCCAAAATTCTCCAAATTTTACCAAATTCCCCCAAACCCCACCTGAGGGCGTCCAGCATGGGCAGCAGGTTGAGCAGAGCTGTGTCACCTGGATCGCTGAACCACGACTTGATGGGGATGGCGTTGTCTGAAATTGGGGAAATTTGGGGATTTTGGGGATTTTTGGGGATTCTGGAAAATTCTGGGGGTGCTGGGGGGGGTTTGGGGTGGAATTTGGGGTGGAATTTGGGGGATTTTAGGGATTTTTTTGGGAATTTGGAGGAATTTTGGGGAAAATTTGAGTGGAATTTGGGGGATTTTGGGGGGAATTTTGGAGATTTTGGGGGAATTTTGGAGTAATTTGGGGGATTTTTGGAGCTCATTAAACCACGACTTGATGGGGATGGCGTTGTCTGAAATTGGGGAAATTTGGGGATTTTGGGAGATTTTTTGAGAATTTGGAGGAATTTCGGGTGTCCTGGATGAAGTTTGAGTGGAATTGGGGGGATTTTTGGGGGAATTTTTGAGAATTTTGGGGGAATTTGATGGATTTTTGGGGCTCAGTGAACCATGGCTCGATGGGGATGGCGTTGTCTGGAATTGGGGAAATTTGGGGATTTTGGGGATTTTTTGGGAATTTTTGGGAATTCTGAGCCATTTCAGGGATGGCATTGTTGAAAATTCGGGGAGAATTTGGAAATTTTGGGGATTTTTTGGGAATTCGGAGGAATTTTGGGGAAATTTGACTGGAATTTGGGGGATTTTTGGGGGAATTTTTGGGGATTTTTGGGGGAATTTTGGAGATTTTTGGGGGAATTTTGGGGGAATTTGGGAGCTCACTGAAGCATGACTTGATAAGGAAGATATTCTCTGTGAAATTTGGGAAAAATTTGGGAATTTTGGGGACTTTTTTTGGAATCTGGTGGAATTTCGGGTGTCCTGGATGAAGTTTGGGTGGAATTTGGGGGATTTTTGGGGGGAATTTTGGGGGATTCTGGGGAAGGTTTTGGTGCCAATTTTTGGGCTCATTTTTGGGAATTTCAGGACAGGGATTTTCCCTCCAAACCCCACAATATTTTTAGGATATTTTTAGGATTTTTTGGGACAATTTGGGGACCTGGATGGCTGCGATAAGCCCCAGGTGAGTTGTCCAGGATGACATTTAATGAGGATTTTTGGGGTAATTTTGGGGTCATTTTTGGGAATTTCAGGACAGGGATTTTTGGGACTTTTCAGACAGATTTTTTGGGATTTTTTGGGACAATTTAGGGTACCTGGATGGCTGTGGTGAGCCCCAGGTGAGTTGTCCAGGATGACGTTCAGTGAGGATTTTTGGCTGATTTTTGGGGTCATTTTTTGGGTTTTTTTTGGGAATTTCAGGACAGATTTTTGGGACATTTCACACAGAATTTTTGGGATAATTTAGGACAATTTTGGGTACCTGGATGGCTGCGGGAAGCCCCAGGTGAGTTGTCCAGGATGACATTTAACGAGGATTTTTGGGGTTATTTTTGGGAATTTCAGGACAGGGATTTTTCCCCCAAACCCGAGGATATTTTTAGGATAATTTCGGATAAATTTGGGATAATTTGGGTACCTGGATGGCTGCAATAGGCGCCAGGTGAGTTGTCCAGAATGACATTTAACGAGGATTTTTGGGGTTATTTTTGGGAATTTCAGGACAGGGATTTTTCCCCCAAACCCGAGGATATTTTTAGGATAATTTCGGATAAATTTGGGATAATTTGGGTACCTGGATGGCTGCAATAGGCGCCAGGTGAGTTGTCCAGAATGACATTTAACGAGGATTTTTGGGGTTATTTTTGGGAATTTCAGGACAGCGATTTTTGGGACATTTCACACAGAATTTTTGGGATAATTTAGGACAATTTCGGGTACCTGGATGGCTACGATAAGCCCCAGGTGAGTTGTCCAGGATGACGTTCAGTGAGGATTTTTGGCTGATTTTTGGGGTCATTTTTGGGTTTTTTTGGGAATTTCAGGACAGGGATTTTTGGGACATTTCAGACAGATTTTTTGGGATTTTTTGGGACAATTTAGGGTACCTGGATGGCTGTGGTGAGCCCCAGGTGAGTTGTCCAGGATGACATTTAACGAGGATTTTTGGGGTAATTTTGGGGTTATTTTTGGGAATTTCAGGACAGGGATTTTTCCCCCAATCCCGAGGATATTTTTAGGATAATTTCGGATAAATTTGGGATATTTTGGGTACCTGGATGGCTGCGGTAAGCCCCAGGTGAGTTGTCCAGGATGACGATGCTGCTCAGGTCGCTGTGCACCACCGACAGGTCCTTGATGTAACTGCCGAGCTCCAGCGTGCAGTGCTGGGGGCGGGGCCGCTCAGGGACACGCCCACCGGGCATGGCCACGCCCCAGACCACGCCCATCCCACCAGGCCACACCCATTTCTTAGAAACATCCATATATGGTGTTGGCCACGCCCACATTGCATGTAGAGCACACCTGGACACGCCCCAGGCCACGCCCACCTCACCTGGACACGCCCCAGGCCACACCTACCTCACCTGGACATGCCCCAGAATTCACCTGGCCACGCCCACTCCTGGTTAAGCCACACCCACACCTGCCCAAGCCCCGCCCACACTTGGCCACGCCCATCCCACTTGGCCACGCCCTTCCATGTCCATGATGCCTCCTAGTGTGGATGCAGCCATTGCTAGCGAGTTTGTTGGCCACGCCCACTGCTGGCCACGCCCACTGCTGGCCACGCCCACTGCTGGCCACACCCACTGCTGGCCACGCCCACCACAGCCAAACCACGCCCCCTCACCTGTCTGTAGTATCTCCTGTTCAATATGCTGCGGTTGTTATCCAGCTTGTCAGTCACTGCTGACCACGCCCACCCCATCCAAGCCCCGCCCACACCAGCTAGAGCCACGCCCACACCTGTCCAAGCCCCGCCCATATATGGCCACGCCCACCACACCTAAACCACGCCCCCTCTGCTGTCTATAGTATCTCCTGTTCAATATGCTGCGGTTGTTGTCCAGCTTGTCTGCCATTCCTGACCACGCCCACTGCTGACCACACCCTGACCACACCCACAGCATGGCCCCGCCCACACCTGGCCCCGCCCACCACTCCTGTCCAAGCCCCGCCCCCTTTACCTGTCTATAATATCTCCTGTTCAATATGCTGCAGTTGTTGTCCAGCTTGTCAGCCACAGCTATGACCACACCCACTGCTGACCACGCCCACCACCCCTGTCTAAGCCCCGCCCACACCTGTCTGTAATATCTCCTGTTCAATGTGCTTCGGTTGTTGTCCAGCTGGTCAGTCACTGCTGACCACACCCACCCCAGCCAAGCCCCGCCCACACCAGCTAGAGCCACGCCCACGCGTGGCCACGCCCACCACACCTTAGCCACACCCACACCTGGCCACGCCCCTCACCTGTCTATAATATCTCCTGTTCAATATGCTGCGGTTGTTGTCCAGCTTGTCAGTCACTGCTGACCACGCCCACCCCATCTAAAGCCCCGCCCACACCTGTCTAAGCCACGCCCACACCTGTCCCCGCCCCCTTTACCTGTCTGTAGTATCGCCTGTTCAATATGCTGCAGTTGTTGTCCAGCTGTCAGTCATTGCTGACCACGCCCACTGCTGACCACACCCACCCCAGCCAAGCCCCGCCCACACCTGGCCACGCCCACCCCACCTGTCCCCGCCCAGCTCACCTGTCTATAATATCTCCTGTTGAGGATGCTGCGGTTGTTGTCGAGCTTGTCAGTCACAGCTATGACCACACCCATGCCTGACCACACCCACACCTTGGCCACGCCCACCACACCTTAGCCACGCCCTCACCTGTCCCCGCCCAGCTCACCTGTCTATAATATCTCCTGTTCAGAATGCTGCGGTTGTTGTCGAGCTTGTCTGCCACAGCTATGACCACACCCATACCTGACCACACCCACCCCATCCAAGCCCCGCCCACACCAGCTAGAGCCACGCCCACCACCTGTCTAAGCCACGCCCACCACACCTGTCCCCGCCCCCTTTACCTGTCTATAGTATCTCCTGTTCAGAATGCTGCGGTTGTTGTCCAGCTTGTCAGCCATTGCTGACCACACCCACTGCTGACCACACCCTGACCACACCCACACCTGTCCCCGCCCCCTTTACCTGTCTATAGTATCTCCTGTTCAATATGCTGCGGTTGTTGTCGAGCTTGTCAGCCAAGCCCCGCCCACACCAGCTAGAGCCACGCCCACGCGTGGCCACGCCCACCACACATTAGCCACACCCACACCTGTCCCCGCCCCCTTTACCTGTCTGTAGTATCTCCTGTTCAATATGCTGCGGTTGTTGTCCAGCTTGTCAGCCACAGCACAGCCGTAGATCTCCATGCTGGCTGTGAACACCACCAGCTCGTACCACTGACTCACCTGGGGATTAATTTGGGGTGAAAAACGCAGATTTTGGGAAAATTTGGGAAAATTCGGGAAGTTTGGAATGGGTTAGGGTGGATTTGATTGGATTTTGGGAGGTTTTTGGGTGTTTTTGGGGGGTTTTAGGGGGATTTTGGAGCTATAAATCTCCATGCTGGCTGTGAACACCACCAGCTCGTACCACTGACTCACCTGGGGATTAATTTGGGGTGAAAAACTCCGATTTTGGGAAAATTCGGGAAGTTTGGAATAGGTTAGGATGCATTTTGGGCAGATTTGGGGTAGATTTGGGGTAGTTTTGGGGTGATTTTGGGGCTATAAATCTCCACGCTGGATGTGAACACCAGCAGCTCGTACCACTGGCTCACCTGGGAATTTGGGGTGAAAAAGTCAGATTTTGGGAATTTTGGGAATTTTTGAGAAGTTTGGAATGGGTTAGAGTGGATTTCGGGCAGATTTGGGGGAGTTTTGGGTGTTTTTAAGGTGATTTTTGGGGATTTTGGAGCCACAAATCTCCATGCTGGATGTGAACACCAGCAGCTTGTACCACTGGCTCACCTGGGGAATTCAGGGAAAATTTGGGGAAAAATTGGGAATTTTTGGGGAGTTTGGAATGGGTTAGGGTGGATTTGAGTGGATTTTGGGAGGTTTTGGGGTGTTTTTAGGGTGTGTTAGGGTGTTTTTGGGTGGATTTTGGGGTGAATTTGGGGATTTTTCTGGGTGAATTTGGGGATTTTCGGGGTGAATTTGAGGATTTTGGGGTGAATTTTGGGGTGAATTTTGGGGTGAATTTTGGGGTGAATTTGGGGATTTTTGGGATTTTTAGGGTGGATTTGGAGATTTTGGGGTGAATTTTAGGGTGAATTTTGGGATTTTTAGGGTGAATTTTGGGATTTTCAGGGTGAATTTAGGGATTTTGGGGTGAATTTTGGAGTGAATTTTGGGGTGAATTTGGGGATTTTTGGGATTTTTAGGGTGGATTTGGGAATTTTGGGGTGAATTTTGGGGTGAATTTTGGGGTGAATTTGGGGATTTTTGGGTCTCTCACTCACCACCTCCAGGAAGAAATCCACATGAGGTCTTTTGTGCACAAAGAATCTCACAGGATGTT
>NW_028147431.1:2067466-2083606 GCF_008360975.1 Lichenostomus cassidix
CGCGTCCGTATTCTGGGAAATTTGGGAGATTTGGGGTTTTTTGGGGTTTTTGGGGTTTTTGGGGGTTTTGGGGTTTTGGGGTAAAGGGGGATTTGGGGGGAATTGGGATTTTTTGGGTTATTTGAGATATTTAGGGGATTTGGGATTTTGGCCTCAAATCGTCCATATTCTGGGAATTTGGGACATTTGGGGTTTTTTGGGTTTTTGGGGTATTTGGGGTAAAGGGGGAATTGGGGGGAATTGGAGGAAATTGGGATTTTTTGGATTATTTGGGATATTTGGGGGATTTGGGATTTGGGATTTTGGCCTCAAATCGTCCATATTCTGGGAATTTGGGACATTTGGGGTTTTTGGGGTTTTTGGGGTTTTTGGGGTAAAGGGGGATTTTTGGGGTATTTGGAATATTGGGAGATTTGGAGGAAATTGGGATTTTTGGGGATTTTTTGGGTTATTTGGGATATTTAGGGGATTTGGGAGATTTTGGGATTTTGGCCTCAAATCTTCCATATTCTGGGAATTTGGGATTTCTGGGACATTGGGGACATTTGAGGACAATTTTGGGACATTTTTGGGCCATTTTTGGGGTGATTTTGGGACGTTTTGGGGTCACTTTCAGGCTGTACTGAGCCACGATGGTCACTGACTGCCCTGCTGGGGACATTTTGGGGACATTTTTTGGGACATTTTAGGGATATTTTTGGGATATTTTCAGGATAATTTCAGGATATTTTCAGGATAATTTTGGGATATTTTTGGGGTGATTTTGGGGTATTTTGAGGCGACTTAAAGGTGATTTTTAGGGTAATTTCAGGGCCATTTCGAGGCGATTTTGGGGTAATTTTTAGAGCTATTTTAGGGATATTTTGGGGATATTTTGGGGATATTTTCAGGATATTTTGGGGGCATTTTCAGGATAATTTCAGGATATTTTCAGGACATTTTGGGGACATTTTTGGGGTGATTTTGGCGTGTTTTGGAGTCACCTTCAGGCCTGTACTGAGCCACGATGGTCACTGACTGCCCTGCTGGGGACATTTTGGGGACATTTTTTGGGATAATTTCAGGATATTTTCAGGATATTTTCAGGATACTTTTAGGATATTTTTGGGATATTTTTGGGGTGATTTTGGGGTATTTTGAGGCGACTTAAAGGTGATTTTTAGGGTAATTTCAGGGTCATTTCGAGGTGATTTTGGGGTCATTTTCAGAGCTATTTTAGGGATATTTTGGGGATAATTTCAGGATATTTTTGGGATATTTTAGGGCTATTTTGGGGTCATTTTGAGGCAATTTTGGGGCCATTCTGGGACCTTTTTTGGGTCATTTTTTGACCATTTTGGGGTAATTTTGGGGTCATTTTTTGAGCTATTTTAGGGATATTTTGGGGATATTTTCAGGATATTTTGGTGACATTTTCAGGATATTTTTGGGATATTTTAGGGACATTTTGGGGACATTTTTGGGACATTTTTAGGACATTTTGGAGTCACCTTCAGGCCTGTACTGAGCCACGATGGTCACTGACTGCCCTGCTGGGGACATTTTGGGGACATTTTTTGGGACATTTTTGGGATATTTTCAGGATAATTTCAGGATATTTTTGGGGTGATTTTGGGGTATTTTCAGGTGATTTAAAGGTGATTTTTAGGGTAATTTCAGGGCCATTTCAAGGCGATTTTGGCGTCATTTTTTGAGATATTTTAGGGATATTTTGGGGATAATTTCAGGATAATTTCAGGATATTTTGGGGATATTTTTGGGGTGATTTCAGGATATTTTTGGGGTGTTTTGGGGTCACCTTCAGGCCTGTACTGAGCCACGATGGTCACTGACTGCCCAGCGTTCTTCAGCGCCAAAGCTGCTTGTTCGTGAGTCGCGCCGCGGAGATCAACCCCGTTCACCTGGGTGGGGACATTGGGGACATTTGGGGATATTTGGGGACATTTGGGGACATTGGGGAACATTTTGGGATATTTAGGGATGAGGAGGGATGAGGAGGGATGGAGAAAATGGGAAAAAATGGGGAAAAAAATTGAAAAAATGGGGAAAAGTAAGGAAAAAAAGGGGAAAATGTGACTTTTGGGGACAATTTGGGGACATTTAGGGACAGTTGGGGACGTTGGGGACAGTTGGGGACATTTGGGGACATTTTGGGATATTTAGGGATGAGGAGGGATGGAGAAAATGGGGAAAAGGGGGAAAAAAGGGGAAAAAATGGAGAAAAATGGGGGAAAATTGGGGGAAAATTGGGAAAAAAAGTGGGAAAATGGACTTTTGGGGACATTTGGGGACATTTTTGGGATTTTTGGGACATTTAGGATGTTTAGAGATGTTTAAGGATGAGGAGGGATGAGGAGGGATGGAGAAAATGGGAAAAAATGGGGAAAATTGGGGGAAAAAAATGAGAAAATGGGGAAAAATTAGGAAAAAAAGGGGAAAAATGTGACTCTGGGGACAGTTGGGGACATTTGGGGACATTTAGGGACAGTTGGGGACATTTGGGGATATTTGGGGACAGTTGGGGACATTTGGGGACAATCTGGACTTCTCAGCATGGTGAGAATAATGACAATAACGTCAAAAAAACCCAAAAAAATTCAGAAAAAATTCTAAAAAAAATCGAAAAAAATCCCCAAAAAATCCCAAAAAATCCCCAAACGTCCCCAAATGTCCCCAGCTGTCCCCAGCTGTCCCCAGCTGTCCCCAGGTGTCCCCAGATGTCCCCAAGGCACCGAGAGGATCTGCTCTCCCTTCCTGAGCTCCCCGCTGAGGTCGGCAGGGTGAAGGAGATGAAGATTCCCCAAAAAACACCCAAAAATCCCCAAATTTCGCCATTTCCCCACCATTTCCAATGTCCCCAAAGTGTCCTCGATGTCCCCAAGGGGTTGTGACACTCTGGGGACAATCTGGACTTCTCAGCATGGTGAGGATGACAATGATGATGCCAAAAAAACCCCAAAAAATTCAGAAAAAATTAAAAAAAAAATCCAAAAAAGATCCAAAAAAAATCCAAAAAAATTCCCAGATGTCCCCAGGTGTCCCCAAGGGGTTGTGACACTCTGGGGACAATCTGGACTTCTCAGCATGGTGAGGATGATGACGATGACATCAAAAAATATCGAAAAAAAATCGAAAAAAATTCCAAAAAAATCGAAAAAAATCGAAAAAAAATCGAAAAAAAATCCCAAAAAATCCCAAAAAATCCCAAAAAATTCCCAAACATCCCCAAACGTCCCCAGATGTCCCCAACGCACCGAGAGGATCTGGTCTCCCTTCCTGAGCTCCCCGCTGAGGTCGGCAGGCCCCCCGGCCAGGATGAAGGAGATGAAGATTCCTTCGCCATCCTCGCCGCCAACGATGTTGAATCCCAGCCCGGTGGAGCCGCGGGGAATGACGATGCGCCGAGGCTCCCTGGGGACATTGGGGACAGTTAGGGACATTAGGGACATTGTTTGAGGGATTTAGGGGGAAAAAAATGGGGAAAATCGGTGAAAAAATGAGGAAAATCGGTGAAAAAATGGGGAAAATAGAGGGAAAAATGGGGAAAAAATGAGGAAAAACGAGGAGAAAATGAAGAAAAAAGGGAGATTTGGGGACATTTGGGGGATTTGGGGACATTTGGGACTATTGGGACAATTGGGAACATTGGGGTTATGGAGGGAAACGGGAAAAATGGGAGATTTGAGGACATTTGGGGACATTGGGGACAATCCCAGCCCGGTGGAGCTGTGGGGATGACGATGCGCCGAGGCTCCCTGGTTGGGGACATTTGGGGACATTTAGGGACATTGTTTGGGGGATTTGGGGGGATTGGGGAAAAAAAAACGGGGAAAATCGGTGAAAAAATGGGGAAAAAATGAGGTAAAAAAGGGAGAAAATGAAGAAAAAAGGGAGATTTGGGGACACTTGGGGACATTTAGGGACAGGTTGGGGACACTTTAGGACATTTAGGGACATTGAGAGGAGTTGGGGGACAGTTGGGAGAAGTTGGGGAAAAAAAATGGGGAAAATTAGTGAAAAAATGGGGAAAAAATGAAGAAAAAAGGGAGATTTGGGGACTTTGGGGACATTGGGGACATTAGGATTATTGAGGGAAATGGAGAGAAAATGGGGAAAAAATGGGGAAAAGTGGAAAATTTGGGGACATTTGGGGACATTTGGGGACATTGTGTGAAATGGGAAAAATGGGGGAAAAAATAGGAAAAAAAATCAGAAAAAATGGCAAAAAATGGCAAAAAAGTGGGAAAAAATGGGAAAAAATTGGGGAAAAAGTGACACTTGGGGACACTTGGGGACACAGGTGACACTGTGACCCACCTGGGGACATTGGGGACATCGAGGAAAATGGGAAAATCGGAAAAAAAATCGAAAAATGGAGAAAAAAAAGATAAAAACTCAGAAAAAAATGGGAAAAAATGGGAAAAAATCAGAAAAAATCGGGGGAAAAGGGACAAAGTGCCACTTGGTGACCCAGGTGACACAGGTGACACTGGGACCCACCTGGGGACAGTGGGGACATTGAATGAAATGGGAAAATGGGAAAAAAGGGCAAAAACAGGGAAAGAAATAGAGAAAAAATCAGAAAAAAATGGGAAAAAGTCAGGAAAAGAAGGGACAAAAGTGATGTTTGGGGATATTTGGGGACACTTGGGGACACAGGTGACACTCAGACCCACCTGGGGACATCGAGGAAAATGGGAAAATGGGAAAAAAGGACAAAAACAGGGGAAAAAATAGAGAAAAAATCAGAAAAAAATGGGAAAAAATCCATCGGGGAAAGAGGGACAAAGTGACACTTGGGGACACTTGGGGACACTTGGGGACACAGGTGACACTGGGACCCACCTGGGGACATTAAGGAAAATGGGAAAAAAGATCGAAAAATAGTGAAAAAACAGAGAAAAAATAGAGAAAAAATAGAGAAAGGTCAGAAAAAATCAGAAAAGAATTGGAAAAAAATCAGAAAAAAATCGAGGAAAAAGGGACAAAGGTGACACTTGGGGACACAGGTGACACTCAGACCCACCTGGGGACATTGAGGAAAATGGGAAAAATGGGAAAAAAGATAGAAAATTAGAGAAAAAATCAGAAAAAATCAGAAAAAAATTGGAAAAAATCAGAAAAAAAAGGGAAAAAATCAGGAAAAAATGGGAAAAAATCCTAAACAAAGGGACACAGGTGACAGAGGTGACACAGGTGACACAGGTGACACGGTGACCCACCTGGGGACACTGGGGAAAATGGGAAAAATGGGAAAAAAGATCGAAAAATGGAGAAAAAAAAGATAAAAAATCAGAAAAAAATCAGAAAAAAATCAGAAAAAAATCAGAAAAAAAAGCTAAAAAATCCTGCAAAAAGGGACACAGGTGCCAGAGGTGACAGAGGTGACCCAGGTGACATGGTGACCCACCTGGGGACGTCGTCGTCGGGCAGCAGCTCCTTGGGCCCGGGCGAGAAGCGGCGCGGCGAGGTTGGGGTTAATGCCGGAGGGAACTCCGAGCTCAGGAAGCTCTGCGGGGGAAGCTCCGAGTCCAGGTGAGCTGAGTAGGCTGGGGACATTGGGGACATTGGGGACATTAGTGGGGACACTGGGGACATCAGGGGACATCAGGGACATTGAGGGGATTTGGGGGATTTGGGGGATTTGGGGACATTAGTGGGGATTTGGGAACTCCGAGCTCAGGAAGCTCTGCGGGGGAAGCTCCGAGTCCAGGTGAGCTGAGTAGGCTGGGGACAGTTGGGGACAGTTGGGGACATTAGTGGGGACATTGGGGACTTGGGGACATTGAGGGGATTGAGGGGATTGAGGGGATTTGGGGACATTAGTGGGGATTTGGGGACTCAGAGCTCAGGAAGCTCTGCGGGGGAAGCTCCGAGTCCAGGTGGGCTGAGTAGGCTGGGGACAGTTGGGGACATTAGTGGGGACACTGGGGACATCAGGACATTGAGGGGATTGAGGGGATTTGGGGGATTTGGGACATTTGGGGACATCAGTGGGGATTTGGGAACTCCGAGCTCAGGAAGCTCTGCGGGGGAAGCTCCGAGTCCAGGTGAGCTGAGTAGGCTGGGGACAGAGGGGACATTAATGGGGACACTGGGGACATCAGGGACATTGAGGGGATTGAGGGGATTTGGGGACATTTGGAGATATTGGGGATATTTGGGGATATTGGAGATATTTGGGGACATTGGTGGGGACTTGGGGACTTGGGGACACTGGGGACAGTGGGGACAGTGATGGAGACCTTAATGGGGACATTAGTGGGGACATTAGTGGGGACAGTCATGGGGACATTGGGGACATTAGTGGGGACTTGGGGACAGCAGGGATATCAGGGACATTGAGGGGATTGAGGGGATTTGGGACATTTGGGGACATTGAGGATATTTGGGGACATTGGGGACATTAGTGGGGACTTGGGGACAGTGGGGACATTAGTGGGGACAGCAGGGGACAGTGGGGACATCAGAGACATTGAGGGGATTGAGGGGATTTGGGGACATTTGGGGACATTGAGGATATTTGGGGATAAAAATGGACATTTGGGACTTTTCAGGTCATTTGAGATATCGAGGGGATTTGGGGATATTGAGGACATTGGGGACATTTGGGGACATTGGAGATATTTGGGGACATTGGGGACATTGAGGGGATTGAGGGGATTTGGGGACATTGGGGATATTTGGGGACAATGACAAGGACAGGGAAGTCCAACCACCAATGTCCCTCCCCAACCCCTAATATCTCCAAATGTCCCCAAAATCCCTCAATGTCCCCAATGTCCCCAAATCGCCAAAAATCCCCAAAAATCCCCCAAAATTGCCCCAAATCCCAACAAGATCTCAGTGTCCCCAATGTCCCCAAATGTCCCAAAATCCTCCCAATGTCCCCAATGTCCCCAAATATCCCAAAAACTCCTCAATGTCCCCAATGTCCCCTTTAACCCCAATGTCCCCAAATCACCAAAAACCTCAAAAAAACATTAAAAAATCCCCAAAAATCCCCCAAAAAACCTCCAAATGTTAATGTCCCCAATGTCCCTGATGTCCCCAAATGTCCCCAAATCCTCCCAATGACCCCAATGACCCCAATGGCCCTTTTAACCCCTTCAACCCCAATGTCCCCAATGTCCCCAAATCCCCAAAACCCATTCAAAAATCGCCAAAATCCCCCAAAAAATCACAAAAAATCCCAAAAAATCCCAACAAAACCCCACTGTCCCCGATGTCCCCACTGTCCCCAGTGTCCCCTGTGTCCCTCACATCCGGTGACGTCGGGGTAGGTGTCCCCCAGGCCGGTGACAGTGACAGAGGTGTCCCCAAACCCCCAAAACCCATTAAAAATCACCAAAATCCCCAAAAAAATCCCAAAAAATCACAAAAAATCACAACAAAACCCCACTGTCCCCGATGTCCCCACTGTCCCCAGAGTCCCTCACATCTGGTGACATCAGGGTAGGTGTCCCCCAGGCCGGTGACAGTGACAGAGCCAATGTCCCCAAACCCCCAAAAACCGTTAAAAAATCGCCAAAAATCCCCCAAAAAATCCCAAAAAATCAAAAAAAATCCCCAAAAATCCCACCAAAACCCCACTGTCCCCAGTGTCCCCTGTGTCCCCTGTGTCCCTCACATCCGGTGACATCAGGGTAGGTGTCCCCCAGGCCGGTGACAGTGACAGAGGTGTCCCCAAACCCCCAAAACCCGTTAAAAAATCGCCAAAAATCCCCCAAGAAATCACAAAAAATCCCCAAAAATCCCACCAAAACCCCACTGTCCCCAATGTCCCCAGTGTCCCCAATGTCCCCAACGTCCCCCAATGTCCCCAAATATCCCAAAAACTCCTCAACGCCCCCAATGTCCCCTTTAACCCCTTCAACCCCAATGTCCCCAAATCCCCAAAACCCATTAAAAAATCGCCAAAATCCCCCAAAAAATCACAAAAAATCCCAACAAATCCCAACAAAACCCCGATGTCCCCGCTGTCCCCACTGTCCCCAGTGTCCCCAGAGTCCCTCACATCCGGTGACATCAGGGTAGGTGTCCCCCAGGCCGGTGACAGTGACAGAGGTGTCCCCAAATCCCCAAAACCCATTAAAAATCGCCAAAATTCCCCAAAAAATCCAAAAAAATCACAAAAAATCCAAAAAAATCACAAAAATTCCCACCAAAACCCCACTGTCCCCACTGTCCCCAGTGTCCCCTGTGTCCCCAGAGTCCCTCACATCCGGTGACGTCGGGGTAGGTGTCCCCCAGGCCGGTGACAGTGACAGAGGTGTCCCCAAATCCCCAAAACCCATTAAAAATCGCCAAAATTCCCCCAAAATCCCAAAAAATCCCAAAAAATCCCAAAAATTCCCAACAAAACCCCACTGTCCCCGCTGTCCCCACTGTCCCCACTGTCCCCAGAGTCCCTCACATCCGGTGACATCGGGGTAGGTGTCCCCCAGGCCGGTGACAGTGACAGAGGTGTCCCCAAACACCCAAAACCCATTAAAAATCGCCAAAATCCGCAAAAAAATCCCCAAAAATCACAAAAAATCCCAAAAAATCCCAACAAAACCCCACTGTCCCCACTGTCCCCACTGTCCTCAATGTCCCCTGTGTCCCTCACATCCGGTGACATCGGGGTAGGTGTCCCCCAGGCCGGTGACAGTGACAGAGGTGTCCCCAAACCCCCAAAAACCGTTTAAAAATCGCCAAAAATCCCAAAAAAATCACAAAAAATCACAAAAATTCCCAACAAAACCCCACTGTCCCCAGTGTCCCCAATGTCCCCTGTGTCCCTCACATCCGGTGACGTCGGGGTAGGTGTCCCCCAGGCCGGTGACAGTGACAGAGGTGTCCCCAAACCCCCAAAACCCATTAAAAATCACCAAAATCCCCAAAAAAATCCCAAAAAATCCCAAAAAATCCCAAAAATTCCCAACAAAACCCCACTGTCCCTGATGTCCCCAGTGTCCCCAGTGTCCCCAGAGTCCCTCACATCCGGTGACGTCGGGGTAGGTGTCCCCCAGGCCGGTGACAGTGACAGAGCCAATGTCCCCAAATCCCCAAAATCCATTAAAAATCGCCAAAATTCCCCAAAAAATCCCAAAAAATCCCAAAAAATCACAAAAAATCCCAACAAAACCCCACTGTCCCCAACGTCCCCAGTGTCCCCAGTGTCCCCAGTGTCCCCAGTGTCCCCTGTGTCCCTCACATCCAGTGACATCAGGGTAGGTGTCCCCCAGGCCGGTGACAGTGACAGAGGTGTCCCCAAACCCCCAAAACCCATTAAAAAATCGCCAAAATTCCCCCAAAAATCCCAAAAAATCCCAAAAAATCCCAAAAATTCCCACCAAAACCCCACTGTCCCCGCTGTCCCCACTGTCCCCAGTGTCCCCTGTGTCCCTCACATCTGGTGACATCGGGGTAGGTGTCCCCCAGGCCGGTGACAGTGACAGAGGTGTCCCCAAATCCCCAAAACCCGTTAAAAAATCGCCAAAAATCCCCCAAAAAATCCCAAAAAATCACAAAAATTCCCAACAAAACCCCACTGTCCCCAATGTCCCCAGTGTCCCCAACATCCCCAATGTCCCCCAATGTCCCCAAATATCCCAAAAACTCCTCAACGTCCCCAATGTCCCCTTTAACCCCTTCAACCCCAATGTCCCCAAACCCCCAAAAACCTGTTAAAAAATCACCAAAAAATCCAAAAAAATCCCAAAAAATCCCAAAAAATCCCAACAAAACCCCACTGTCCCCGCTGTCCCCAGTGTCCCCAGTGTCCCCAGAGTCCCTCACATCCGGTGACGTCGGGGTAGGTGTCCCCCAGGCCGGTGACAGTGGCCTTGGCCACCCGCAGGTAAACCACGTCGTAGGTGTTCTTCAGAGCTGCCACTGCGTCCTCGTGCATCACGTCCTCCAGGCTGACGTTGTTCACCTGGGTTTGGGGACAGCAGGGGACATTGGGGACATCTGGGGACATCTGGGGACATCAGGGGAACTTGGGGGATTGGGGAGGTTTGGGATATTTGGGGACATTTTGGGATAAAAAGGGATATTTGGGGACATTGATGGGAATTGTGCATCACGTCCTCCAGGCTGACGTTGTTCACCTGGGTTTGGGGACATTTGGGGACATTTGGGGACATTTGGGGACATTTGGGGACATTGGGGACAGTTGGGGACATCACAGGGATTTGGGGACATCAGGGGGATTTGGGATATTTGGGATATTTTGAGTTATTTAGGATAAAAGGGACATTTGGGGACATTGATGGGAATTGTGCTTCACGTCCTCCAGGCTGACGTTGTTCACCTGGGTGGGGACAGTTGGGGACATTGGGGACATCAGGGACATCCCAGGGGTTTGGGGACATTGAGGGGATTTGGGGGATTTAGGGGAAATCTGGGATATTTGGGATAAAAAGGGACATTTGGGGACATTAATGGGAATTGTGCTTCACGTCCTCCAGGCTGACGTTGTTCACCTGGTGGGGACATTGGGGACATTGGGGACATTGGGGACATCGGGGACATTGGGGACATTTGGGGACATTGGGGACATCGGGGACATCACGGGGATTCGGGGACATCAGGGGGATTTGGGATATTTGGGATATTTTGAGTTATTTAGGATAAAAAGGGACATTTGGGGACATTAATGGGAATTGTGCATCACGTCCTCCAGGCTGACGTTGTTCACCTGGTGGGGACAGTTGGGGACATTTGGGGACATTGGGGACATTTGGGGACATCAGGGGAACTTGGGGACATCAGGGGATATTGGGGGATTTAGGGGAAATTTGGGATATTTGGGATAAAAGGGGACATTGGGGACATTTGGGGACATTTGGGGACATCACAGGGATTTGGGGACATTGAGGGAATTTGGGAGGTTTTGGGATATTTGGGATAAAAAGGGACATTTGGGGATAGTTGGGGACATTGGGGACATTAATGGGGACACTGGGGACAGAGGATTTAGGGACACACAGGCACAAGGAGGGGACATGGGGACAGCAGTGCCACCAGCCCACCCCAACCCATAACGTCCCCGATGTCCCCAAATCCCCCCAATGTCCCCATTGTCCCCAAATGCCCCCAGTGTCCCCAAATCCCCCCGATGTCCCCAATGTCCCCAATCCCCCCGATGTCCCCAGGAGGTCCCCAGTGTCCCCAGTGTCACTCACCGCCAGGATCTTGTCCCCAACCTGCAGCCGGCCGTCCTTGTGCGCCGCGCCGCCCTCGATCACCTTGGTGACGTAGATGCTGTTGTCACCTGGGATGTGCTGGTTGCCAACGCCACCCGCGATGCTGAAACCTAAACCTGGGGACATTGGGGACATCTGTGTCACCTGTGTGTCACCTGTGTCACCTGTGTGACCCTCAGTGTCATCAGTGTAACCTCAGTGTCACTGGTGTCACCATTGTCACCTGGGATGTGCTGGTTGCCAACGCCACCCGCTATGCTGAACCCGAGACCTGGGAGGGGACACCTGTGTCACCTGTGTGTCACCTGAATAACCTGCATTGTCACCTGTGCAATCCCCATTGTCATCTGTATAACCTCAGTGTCACTGGTGTCACCATTGTCACCTGGGATGTGCTGATTGCCAACCCCCCCGGCGATGCTGAAACCTAAACCTGGGAGGGGACATTGGGGACATTGGGGACATCTGTGTGATCTGTGTGACCTCCTGTGTCACCTGTGTGAGCCTCAGTGTCATCAGTGTGACCTCAGTGTCACTGGTGTCACCATTGTCACCTGGGATGTGCTGGTTGCCAACGCCCCCGGCGATGCTGAACCCGAGACCTGGGGACATTGGGGACATCTGTGTCACCTGTGTCACCTGAGTGATGTCATTGTCACCTGTGTGACCTCTGTTGTCATTGGTTTAACCTGTGTGACCTCAGTGTCACTGGTGTCACCATTGTCACCTGGGATGTGCTGGTTGCCAACGCCACCTGCTATGCTGAAACCTAAACCTGGGGACATTGGGGACATCTGTGTCACCTGAGTGTCACCTGTGTGTCACCTGTGTGACCTCAGTGTCACTGGTGTCACCATTGTCACCTGGGATGTGCTGATTGCCAACACCCCCGGCGATGCTGAACCCGAGACCTGGGGACAGCAATGTCACCTGTGTGTCACCTGTGTGATCTGTGTGACATCATTGTCACCTGTGTGACCCTCAGTGTCATCAGTGTAACCTCAGTGTCACTGGTGTCACCATTGTCACCTGGGATGTGCTGATTGCCAACCCCGCCTGCTATGCTGAACCCGAGACCTGGGGACAGCAATGTCACCTGTGTGTCACCTGTGTCACCTGAGTGACCTCCTGTGTCACCTGTGCAATCCCCATTGTCATCAGTATAACCTCAGTGTCACTGGTGTCACCATTGTCACCTGGGATGTGCTGGTTGCCAACGCCACCTGCTATGCTGAACCCGAGACCTGGGGACAGCAATGTCACCTGTGTCACCTGTGTGATCTGTGTGACCCTCAGTGTCACCTGTGCAATCCCCATTGTCATCTGTGTGACCTCAGTGTCACTGGTGTCACCATTGTCACCTGGGATGTGCTGGTTGCCAACGCCGCCTGCTATGCTGAAACCTAAACCTGTGAGGGGACACCTGTGTCACCTGTGTGTCACCTGTGTGATCTGTGTGACCTCCTGTGTCACCTGTGTGAGCCTCAGTGTCATCAGTGTGACCTCAGTGTCACTGGTGTCACCATTGTCACCTGGGATGTGCTGATTGCCAACACCCCCGGCGATGCTGAACCCGAGACCTGGGCACAGCAATGTCACCTGTGTCACCTGTGTCACCTGTGTGTCACCTGTGTGACCTCCTGTGTCACCTGTGTGACCCTCAGTGTCATCAGTGTGACCTCAGTGTCACTGGTGTCACCATTGTCACCTGGGATGTGCTGGTTGCCAACGCCACCTGCTATGCTGAACCCGAGACCTGGGAGGGGACACCTGTGTCACCTGTGTGTCACCTGTGTCACCTGAGTGACCTACTGTGTCACCTGTGCAATCCCCATTGTCATCAGTGTGACCTCAGTGTCACTGGTGTCACCATTGTCACCTGGGATGTGCTGGTTGCCAACGCCACCTGCTATGCTGAACCCGAGACCTGGGGACAGCAATGTCACCTGTGTCACCTGAGTGACGTCACTGTCACCTGTGTGACCTACTGTGTCACCTGTGTGACCCTCAGTGTCACCTGTGTAACTCCATTGTCACTGGTATCACCATTGTCACCTGGGATGTGCTGAATCCTAAACCTGGGGACACCTGTGTCACCTGTGTGACCTCAGTGTCACCTGTGTCACCTCCATTGTCACCTGTGTGAGCTCAGTGTCACCTGTGTTGTTTGTGTTGTGTTGTGTGGTGTGTCTGTGTCACCTCAGTGCCACCTCTCTGTGTGACCCTCAATGTCACCTGTGTCACCTCCCTGTGTCACCTCAGTGTCACCTTCACTGTCACCTGTGTCACCTCAGTGTCACCTGTGTGACCTCAGTGTCACCTGTGTCACTTCAGTGTCACCTGTGTCACCCTTCACTCTCACCTCAGTGTCACCTCAGTGTCACCTGTGTCACCTCAGTGTCACCTGTGTCACCTTCACCCTCACCTCAGTGTCACCTCAGTGTCACCTCCGTGTCACCTTCACTCTCACCTCACTCTCACCTCAGTGTCACCTGTGTCACCTCAGTGTCACCTCAGTGTCACCTGTCCCTGGCTATTCCTCCACTGTCACCAGCTGTCCCCAAATTTGGGTTTCCCAGGTGGATTTTGGGGTGAATTTCATGGATTTCGGTGCAGATTTTTGGGGTTTTTTTGTTCCTGGATGGATTTTTTTGGGGATTTTGGGAATTTTTGGGACTCCCAGGTGGATTTTGGGGTGAATTTTGGGAATTTTGGGGTTCCCAGGATTGATTTTGGGATTAATTTCATGGATTTTGGGGTGAATTTCACTGATTTTGATGCAAATTTCACCTATTTCGCCCTAAATTTTTGGAGTTTTTTTATTCCTGGACAGATTTTTTTGGGGATTTTGGGAATTTTTCGGGATTCCCAGGTAGATTTTGGGGTGGATTTTGGGAATTTTGGGTTTCCCAGGTGGATTTTGGGGTGAATTTCACCAGTTTTGGTGCACATTTCACCTATTTTGTCCTGAATTTTTGGAGTTTTTTCATTCCTGGACAGATTTTTTTGGGGATTTTGGGATTTTGGGATTGGTGTTTTGGGGTGGTTTGTGGTTTTGGGGTTTGGTGGTTTTGGGGTGTTTTGTTTTGGTGTTTTTTTTTGGGATTTTTTTTGGGTTTTTTGGGGGTTTTGGGTTTTTGGGTTGGTGTTTTGGGGTGTTTGGGTTTTGGGGTTCCCAGGTGGATTTTGGTGTGAATTTCACTGATTTTGGTGCACATTTCACCTATTTCGCCCTAAATTTTTGGAGTTTTTTTGTTCCTGGATGGATTTTTTTGGGGATTTTGGGAATTTCTGGGATTCCCAGGTAGATTTTGGGGTGGATTTCGTGGATTTTGGGGTTCTCAGGTGGATTTTGGTGTGAATTTCACTGATTTTGGTGCAGATTTCGCCTATTTCACCCTAAATTTTTGGGGTTTTTTTGTTCCTGGACTGATTTTTTGGGGGGATTTTAGGAATTTTGGGATTCCCAGCTGGATTTTGGGTTTCTTTCTGTTGATTTTGCAAATCCCAGATGAATCCTGGGGTAACTTTGGTCTCCCAAGGTGGATTTTGGTGCAAATTTCACCGATTTTGGTGCAGATTTCACCTATTTCACCCTAAATTTTTGCCGTTTTTTTGTTCCTGGATGGATTTTTTTGGGGATTTTTTTGGGATTTTGGGATTTCTGGGTACCTTTGGGCCCTTTGATGAGCTTGACCTCGACGATCCTCTCGGCTGGCACTTTCCTCCTCATCACATAGAGTCTGACCACAGCTCCAGCCTCCTTCAGAGCCTCGACGGCCGCAGAGTGAGGAACCTCGCGGACATCGGCCTCGTTCACAAACAGAATGCTGTCATTCACCCTGGAAAAAATGAAAATAAATTGGGAATTTTGGGAAAATTCAGGGAAAATTTGGAATTTCTGGGAGTTTGGAGTGGTTTTGGGGTGATTTGGGGTGATTTTCAGGGGTTTTGAGGCTGTTTTTTGTTGGTTTTTGGCCTCGTTCACAAACAAAACGCTGTCGTTTACTCTGGAAAGTTAAAGAAAAAATTGTATTTTAGGAAAAGTTTGGGATTTTTGGGGAATTTCTGGGAGTTTGGAGTGGTTTTGAGGCTGTTTTGGGGCTGTTTTGCGGTGATTTTGGGGCATTTTAGAGCAGATTTGGGGCTGTTTTGGGGAACCTCGCGGACATCAGCCTCGTTCACAAACAGAATGCTGTCATTCACCCTGGAAAAACCAGAAAAAATGGGAAATTTGGGAAAATTCTGGAATTTCTGGGAGTTTGGAGTGGTTTTGAGGCTGTTTTGGGGTGATTTTGGGGTGATTTTCAGGGGTTTTGAGGCTGTTTTTTGTTGGTTTTTGGCCTCGTTCACAAACAGAATGCTGTCATTCACCCTGGAAAAAACAGAAATTTGGGAAAATTCAGGGAAATTCTGGAATTTCTGGGAGTTTGGAGTGGTTTTGAGGCTGTTTTGGACTGTTTTGGGGTGATTTGGGGTGATTTGGGGTGATTTTGATGCTGTTTTTCGTTGGTTTTTGGCCTCGTTCACAAACAAAATGCTGTCATTTACTCTGGAAATTTAAAAAAAAATTGTATTTTAGGAAAAATTTGGGATTTTTGGGGAATTTCTGGGAGTTTGGGGTCAATTGGAGGCTGTTTTGGGGTGATTTGAGGTGATTTTCAGGGGTTTTGAGGCTGTTTTTTGTTGGTTTTTGGCCTCGTTCACAAACAAAACGCTGTCATTCACCCTGGAAAAAATGAAAATAAATTGGGAATTTTGGGATATTTGGGGGAAAATCTGGAATTTCTGGGAGTTTGGAGTCAATTGGAGTGGTTTTGGGGTTGTTTTGGGGTGATTTTTGGGGATTTCCTCACCTGAGCCTCCCATCCTGGGCTGCTTTTGGGGTTTTTTTGGGGTTTCTGGGGTGAATTTTGGGGTTTTTGGGGCATTTTTCAGTGGATTT